>NC_142519.1:14174675-14389675 GCF_964205215.1 Stylophora pistillata
TCATTTACGACCAGGTTTACGGTTATCTCACTGAAAACAATTTGATTTCCAGCCAGCAATCTGGTTTTCGTTCGCTCAATTCAACTGTTACTGCCTTGTTGGAGGCCACAAACAATTGGGCCTTCAACATTGATAAAGGCAGTATAAATGCAGTTGTTTTTCTCGACCTAAAAAAGGCTTTTGATACCGTTTTATTACTCGACGTTTCGGGGTCATCGTGACTCCATTATCAAGAGACTAGTTTAAAAAACATGCAAATAAGGAAAGGTACAAGAATAGCATAAATTAGACTGAACGGCTTAAACAAACACCTTGGCGCGGATGGAATCCGTTTGCACGTTCAGTGTTGGCTTACGCATGCGAATATACAACATTTCATTAACAAGGCAATCAAATTTGCCGTTACATTTCGTGATGACGTTGAATTGCTCGATCAAGCGTTCAGGCATTTCACTATTGTGCTGTACCTTTCCTTATTTGCATGTTTTTTAAACTAGTCTCTTGATAATGGAGTCACGATGACCCCGAAACGTCGAGTAATAAATCTTTCCTGGTTTTTTCTATGCCTTTGCTTTAGCAAATCCCTGCTGATCAAGTGTTTGATACCGTTGACCATACAATTCTTATGTCTAAATTATTCGAATATGGTATCCGCGGTAACGCTTATGAATGGTTTAGCTCATACCTAGATAATCGCCATCAACAATGTTTCGTAAATGATTCGCTCTCAATTAATCAAGTTCTCACTTGTGGAATTCCGCAAGGAACAATTCTAGGACCTTTGCTTTTTGTTCTATACATGAATGATCTTCCTAATTGCCTGTCTAATTCAGTTGCACGTATGTGTGCCGACGATACTCACCTGACCTTTGCCAGCAACAACATAGAAATGATCGATGATGTTATGAATCATGACCTATCCAATTTTAATACATGGCTCACTGCAAATAAATTGACTCTAAATTCATCTAAAACTGAATTCATGTTAATTGGATCGCGGCAAAGGATAGGAACATACGATACTTCCCCTAAACTAATCATAGGTGGTGACATAATTAAACAAGTTAGCTCAGTCAAATCTCTGGGTGTGCATATAGACGAAAACCTTTCATGGAATATGCACATTGAAAAAATAGCCAAGAAAATCGCATCGGGCATTGGAGCAATTAAACGTTGTAGGCCTTTTGTTAATCGAACCACGCTTGAGTCCGTTTTCAATGTCTTAGTTCAACCGTACTTTAATTACTGCAGCGAGGTCTGGGGGCATTGTAACAATGGTCTTTCGAATAAGCTCCAAAAGTTGCAAAACCGGGCTGCCCGTATTCTGACCTTCTCCAGTTATGACACAAGCGCTGATCCTCTTTTTGTGCAACTTAACTGGAGACGGTTAGATACTCAGCGACAAATACAAGTGGCCACCATGGTCTATAAATCTATACATGGTCTTGCGCCCGACTATCTTGGTTCTCTTTTCACTAAATATGATCCTCCATATAATCTAAGGAACTCTGAAAACAAACTAGCTGTTCCATTTCCCCGCACCAATTTCCTGAAAAATAGCTTTAGCTATAACGGAGCGGTTATCTGGAATAGCTTGTCCCCTGAATTGCGGCAAGCAAAATCACTTCAATCCTTTCGAAATGGTTGTCGCAATTTCTTCGTCTGAATCGACAAAACGCACACGGCATCTATGTAAAGCAGAATTTCTTTATTTTTTTTTCTATTTCACTTTTAAATTTTAGATCATGTTTACATAAATTAAAGTAGATTGTAATTGTAATAATAGATTATAATAATATTATTATCTTATCTGATAGATTTACCGTGTCTAAATAAAAAATAAAGTTCAAAAGTTCAAAAAAAAAAAGCACAATTGTCTCTTCAAGATGCCGTAGACAAAATATCACATGTAATTGACAACATCACAAAGACTGTTTCTGAGGTGAAACAACGGTACAGTATAAGGAAACCACAGCAAACAACGGCCCCGAAGGAACTGTGTCTCGTAAAACTCAAGTCTCCCTTAAACTTCTCGAAGAAGGAATGCGCCGCCTGCACAACAGCATAGCTTCAATTAACAACGATTATCTCCAAGATATTGAATTGAGCTCATTACTCACAACAGTTGTGGAAAATCTGCATGCAGTTTCACATTTTAAGCATGGGACCTTCCCCGCAGTACAGTATTCCCGAGACTTTGGGCTTATTACCGAGGAGTCGTTGAAGAGAGTAACGAAATGGCAACCAAGTATTTTACTCATGAAAAATCCTACTACCCTGTCCCTCAGACCAGCACGGAGTTTGTAAATGTAAACTTTATGCGACCTCTACCTTCAGCAAAGATCGACCCCGAGATTGAAAGTGTCATGAAAGAATTTGTGGAAAAGTATCGTCCCTTGAAGCAAAGGACAGTTCGGGAGGAAACTACCAAGGACAGGGCAGGGGGCCCTACCACCGGTCGTCTACACGAAGCAACAAGATTTCACCAAAGTGGACTTGTTGGCGGGACCAGGTAACGATTTTAACTTTTAACTCGGGAGATCAGTCAGTGGGGTGTAGCAGCGACAAAGAAGCTATTAAAGTTACTTCGGAAGGTGGGAATGTGACAGATATCACATTTGTTGACGACTGTATCTTTGAAGTGGCAGTTGCTGAGGTGCGAACACATGCAGACAAGTATGACACGGACTCAGGAAACTACTTTTCTCGCCGGACCAAGAGGATGAAAATATTACCCCAGTTACGGTTTCTATATCTGGGCGGCCAGTTCGCGCCCGTTTTCGTCTGGATTTCTAAGGTACGCTTTCTCTAATAACCTAGTTGAAAAGTAGGCAAAAGAAAGTTCCTTTCTGATCATTTCATCGGAGCCAAACGCAATCGAAGCGTTGTAAAACAAAACATAAATCCAATATATTGTGCTAGAGGACTTTTCACAAGTTTTTTTTCTTTCTTATGTTCTTCTCTCCAACATTTTGACTCGTTAAGTGGTTGCAAAGGAATGTTGCGCACGGGAAAACAGAAGTTTGTGTTCAGAAGAGTCGTAACTGACATAGAAATGACTACAACAAACATATGAAACATATGTGTGAACTGCGGTTATGAGACGTATATGAGCACGATCCTTCGCAGTAAAGCACTATTTGAGCAATAGTGAAAATCAGACCTGAAAAAAATTTCAGGCCTGTACGGGATTCGAACCACTGACCTCTGCGATACTAGTGCAGCGCTCTTACCAATTGAGCTAACAAGCCAACTGAGAGCAGGCCATCAAATTAATTCGACATAAACCCGTAGATGTCGAATTAATTTGATGGCCTGCTCTCAGTTGGCTTGTTAGCTCAATTGGTAAGAGCGCTGCACTAGTATCGCAGAGGTCAGTGGTTCGAATCCCGTACAGGCCTGAAATTTTTTTCAGGTCTGATTTTCACTATTGCTCAAATAGTGCTTTACTGCGAAGGATCGTGCTCATATACATAGAAATGACTGAAAGTCGTTTGAAAGATCTTAGACCATTCCAGAACTAAGAAAAAGCTGTTCTTATTGTATCAGTTTTCGACTAAATTTTCGAGTTTACGCTATATGTGCTTTTCAGCCAAAATTATAAGTTCAGAAAGTAATAATAAAACTTGCTAAGTTAATCATTAACAGTCATTTAGCTGACAACTGACAAATGGTCGAAAATTTAACTGACAACTGACAAATGGCCCAAAATTTTAACTGACAACTGACATTCGTACCCTCTCAATCCAGTTAGTTGCTTGCGCGATGCGACAAAACCTGTCTAATCAGCTCTCAGGAGAACAAATACCGCGTGATGTCTGTTTGTACCCATTCATCCCATGACATCCCCGAGCCTCGTCACATTCGAATTCCAAAATGTCTCAACTTCTGCCTCTTGGGCTAAACTATGTTCGTTTCAGAATATTATTGAAAACGAGGACATAAGTGAGATCCCGCTGGAAAATTCATTGTATAGTCAGGTGGATGCGAAGTGTGGACAACTGAGTTACTCGGGCAGGAATCAATTAGAAATGTCTACCTTAACAACACGATGTAGAAACACCAAAATATGAAAGCGATTTGTTCAACCCTTGAATGCCTATGAACATAATCAGTTGATTTGATGGGTAGGTAAATAATGTCTTGAAAAGGACCAATTGAAGCACCGAATGCCAAATGCATTTGCATATGAAGTGTTCCCTTGCCGTAACACCGAAGCCGACTAACGTATTCTAAACATTTGTAGTTTTGCCAAACGTTCAGTGTGGTAACGTTTGGTTAAGTAAGCAGTGTCAACACGAGGTTACAGGTTTAACGGATTTCCTTGAAATAACCGACTCGAAAGAAATCTAGAGTTCATGTATTTTCAAATGCCCTATATACATTTAAGCCCTATATACAAGTACAACTTAAGAAGGCATGTGCTAAGGCAGCTTCCATGCGTAAGCTGCGTAAGTTTTATACCACAAGATGTTATGATTCGCCTTTACAAAGCATATGTGCTACCCCACTTAGAGTATTGTAGCCCACTCCTGCTAGGAATAAGTAATGGACTCAAAAACAAGTTAGAGGACACTACTTGCTACATCCTAAGGACTATCCTAGGGTATTCAAGCTCAGTGTTTTATGATTTTCTTCTTAATTTAGCTAAATTACAAAACTTAGAGACACGGAGGCAATTCCAGTCATTAGTTATTTTATATAATGTTTAACATGACAGGGGCCGGAATATCTTAGTAAGTTTTTTAACGTTTTAAATGTAAATTACAACCTAAGGGGGTCTGGCACACGCCTTAAGCTGCCATCGTTCAACTTAGAATACATGCACAAATCATGGTCATATTTAACTACTAAGCTTTGGAATAGTTTGCCTACTAGAGTTAGGGAATGTCCGGACTTGGCTGCCTTTAGGCGCGCGTTGCATTCGTTTATGGCGAGGCTTTAACTCGATTTTTAACAACTTTTCGCTTATTAATTAGATAGTACATACAGATTAGATAATATATAGCTTTTCAATATTTTTATCGTTTGATATTAGCTCTTATTAGCTCATTATTTGTAATTAGTTTCACGTTCATGTTTTAAACGAGCTATTAGCTCTTAGGTGATACGTGGGTAAATAAAGTATTATTATTAAGTATTATTATTATTATTTAAAAATCACGACCTCAGTTCACAGGTTTAACGGTTTAACGAATTTCCGGTTTAATGAAACAATTTCCTTTTTCTTTTGAATAAAGGCTGATAGTTTCTAAAGAAACTGTTTGGGGCTGCGTCGGTGGGGGCAACGAAATAATTTGAATATATCAACAAAGTTGAAATGGTAAATTGGCCACCGTTACGATTATAAAAGCTGACGTTTCGAGCGAAGGGCTCGACGAGGGGCACGACGAAGGGCTAACGCTCGAAACGTCAGCTTTTATAATCGTAACGGTGGCCGATTTAACATTTCAACTTTCTTGATATATTCAAATTATTTCGTTTTTCTTTTGTTTCATCGGTTCCCTGGAATCCGTTTTCATAGACCACTTTCATAAATGGCTGCCGGATTAATATTCTTTTGTTTAAATTTAAATTATCCCCTCTGGCCTCGTTCTCCAGTACAAAATTCAAAAGAAACATTATCTCAAGCGAGGCCAGAAGGGTTAATTTAAATTTAAACAAAAGAATATTAATCCGGCAGCCATTTATAAAAGTGGTCTCTGCTTTTTTACTTTTACCGCCCAAACTATTTCTCACGATTGAGCCGGTGAACGTGTAAAAGTATATGAGAAGTTTGAATATACGCAAATTTCTTTTTGTTCATTATTTACAACGCTTAATCCACTTCACTACCGCACTGTGATCTTTTAAGGACATAATAATAATAATAATAATAATAATAATAAGGTATAATCTAGAAACCATGTAACCGTTATCTCCGTCATAAGAGGAAATTATGTATCAAAATTCAAAGATCGCCGCACGGAATTCCTAACTGTTTGAAACATTCACCCAACGAATCACAGATGAGCGGCTTGAATGCTAGGCAAGATTCAAAATGGCGGCACCCACTATCGTACCTTGAGAAACACAGGGGTTAAACATCTGGGCACGCGCACGCAGCCGCACTCAGTGCGAATCAATTTTGATTTTCTAAGGAAACCAACAATACTACTAGTGATATTCACGACACATTTCCAAGGGGAAAAATAGAGGATATTACATGGCCGCTTGGGGATACGAATTTTATCTTCTCGTGCTGAAAGTATCTCTCACGCGTGAGCGCAGCGAACGAGTGAGAGATACTTTCAGCACGAGAAGGTAAAATTCGTATCCCCAAGCGGCCATGTAATGTTCTGTTTATTACATAGATACAGATGAAATTTCCACAAAAAAGACAACTTTTTTTATACATTTTCGAAACAGCAATTGGGTAATTATGTTGGTAACCATGGCCACACCAATATCCTCACACGTGAAAGATAAAAATAGTATCTTCACTGCGCGCGGTGAAGCGATGATATTTTTTAGTAAGGGGAGAAATCCTGGTATTCCATCAGTATCTATATAATAAAATCTGTTGCTTTCTGTAGTAGAGAGTGTTGACAAACAAAGAAAAATTCTGAAAATTCAAGAGATAACTGGAAACATGAGTGGCTATTTACAGAATCGTGACATCGGCTTTGAAGTCTTCAAATTCGTCTCCTTGTTGAACCATGAACACCTTAACATCATTATGCATATTCTCCGTACCTTTCTCTATTCATTTCCTGAGGTACTTACAAGGAGAATTTGTCAAACTTTCCAAAGCTTTTTCAGTTGATGATCATTTTCTTAATTCTCGTAACCTTACTGTTTGATTTAGGGGTTATAATGCAAGGAGAAATTAGATGTTAGTCACTCCCTTAGGGGTTAAAGGTTAAAGAAGTTCATAGCATAGAACCTCTCTGGCGCCATCTTCTCTGAAACTTTCTCACGATTGTTACCTCACTGCGTATCCATCTGACCTCTTCTCATAATGGCTGCCTTGCGGCTTGTCGATCTTTTCGAATTCATCAGTTCACAGTTAGTGTCAATTTTCTCCATTGCTAATCCATCTTTGTTTCCATTTGGATTGTTCTCACTTCTTTGCTGGTCATCTACTCTGGCCAATGATTTTCTTCGTGGCTTCATTACACTGAAAGGTGATTCTCTTTTCTCTTTACCAATGAAGGTGAGTCAGAAAATCGCGAGCAACACCTTTAAAGAAGGTTTGTCTAAACTTGTATGATTTTAAATGATCTCGCTTGCGGTCTGCCCTGCCTGTAGCTGGTTTTGAGTTCAACTGTTGCATCCAAAGAAGAGCCGGCTCGAGTGTTATCAACAAGTAAAGTCGCCGCGCGGTTTGGTAAAAGGGGCTTCAGTATATCCTTCATTCCTCGTCGGAAATCCTGGCTGAATATCAAATAGATGCAGCAGTTTATAGCACTGTTTGCATGGCCAAAAAGAAAACCAGTGGTTTGGAGTCCTATAGGGATACCACAAGGCAAGAAAATGTCTGTGAAGTCCATCAAAATCAGATTAAGGTGCATTAAACACCAGCACAGCGCAAACGCTACAACCACTGAGATCAACATCTTAAGTACATTTCTCTTCGACCTGTTCAAGAGCCGCTGGTTGGCCGGAGTAACGTTACCCGGTATATTCCTACCCCATACCTTGGCAATGATGATTGAGTACAAGACAGAAATCAAAAGTAAAGGCAATACATAGAGGAGCACAAATGACACAATGGTGAAAATAGACTGCGATCTTTTTCCGTCAAAAGCGGGGGCCCACTCCTCGAGGCAGAAGGGAACTCCGGCATAGATTATCACTTTGGCTGCATAGAACAACGGCGATGCCGAGGCAATAGATCCCATCCAAATGAAACCAACCAGCCATCTTGTTCGTTTTATATTAACAACTTTCCAGATTGGGAAAACAACAGCAAAGAAGCGCTCAAGAGCCAGTGCTGTTAGAGTGAATATGGAGCACGCCATGGAAGAGCCTTGGGTGAACAGGAAAAGTTTGCAGGATATTTGTCCAAAGAGCGAGTCGCTAACCCAGTCGTGACTCCCACGGAACATGTTCACCGCATGAGGTATCATGGTTATCATAGCCATCAATAGATCACCAACCTGAAAGATATATTGTTGGAATTAGAACTCTCCAATGTAACTTGCGTTGTGCGCATGCTTCCTGTAATCGTCAGTTCAGACGTCGTATTTCACGTGATCCAAATCTATTTCGGATTTATATCGCCCAAAGTAATCTTAAGATTGCCTCGGAAGATCGGAACGTCTGAAGAGGCGGAGAATATTTGGTCCAAGTAAAAGAAATAAAAAATGAAAGAATAGAAATTAATTGGGCCCGGTTGAATCGCTTCTCAATCAAGTTGCTTGTTCTATCTTTTGAATTTCGGCGGATAACGTAAAGGCAAAAAAGCCGTTATTTCTGGCCATGCCATGTTTGAAGAATAGCTTGACCAATCTGGAATTGATTAGGCATTTCTAAGTTATTCAGAATCCCTTCTTTAGATAGATTTAATTCTTAAATGCGGCGTCTGAACAGCAGGGTTACCCCGAGTTACATATATTGCTGGAAACTCTTTCTGAACTGAAATTTCGCACCAATGAAAGGAAGCCAACTTATGTTCACTCGGTCTTTAACGATAAATCGATTTACGTGATGACCTCGTCATTTCTTTCAGTTGCTTTCCTTTATGATAGATCATGACGAAGAATTTTCGACGATTGTACGACAATTTTTTAGCCTCTCTATAGGCGCCAAGTTCCTAGTTTTCAAGAGGTTTTTTATGAAAAAAGTTATAAGTACACTCACCGCCATATTTGCAATGAGATAGTTCGTTGCTGTTCGCATTCTCCGATGCCTGAATATGATCCAAATTACCGAGGTATTTCCAAATAGGGCCAAAAATAGAATGAATAGGTACACAATGGTCTTGATCCATTGGAGCGCGGCGGAAGAGGTATCCCAAGGAGGACAATCTGGCAATCTGCCTTCATCAGTCACATTACTGTTGTTCATCTCGCCCTATGGAACTTATTTTCAAATAATTTACCTGAAAAAAAAAAGAGACCCAGAAAACTAATAATCAAAATTTCAAGTAAAAAACTGTAAACCAACCAGCCTCTTTTAAGCTAACCGCATGACTAAGATGCCACAAGACGCTGACTAAAGGATGACTCATTGAGGGAAGCTGAAGGGTAATTCATACTGGTATAAGTTGATCTTTTAAATCAGCATTTTATATTGGCCATTCTATCTAGCTGTTTGATGCCCTGACTAACAATCATAGCCAAATATCCAGCGAGAGGTAACACTGAATTAGAGGTTTAAGGTGCATTAAGGAAAGGAGAAGAATTGTTCCCAACAAAATGTCGGTGGCCGATCAGACAGTCATGTACCAAAACAAAAGATATTTTTTTTAGTCCCATACAACGTGTCTAGTATGTTTTGTAAAATTAGGCTTCGCAGAGAGCTGGTACAAAATCATTGCAGCTCTGCACTTCTGGCTGAGATAAAAAATAAAAAAATAATAAAAAAGTTCAAAGAAAAACACCTTTAGCTACTGAATCTAATTAACTGGCTTCAGGGTAGTTTTTCTAGTTTTCCAACAGTAGGGTGTCAAATCCATTAGATATTGCTTCCAGCTGTTCATCATTACTATTCAAAGCTACTGTGTATCTCCGACAGCCCAACACTATTTATATCACAAAACTGTACCTTATCAAACTGCGTTAACTGAACATCCTCGAGTTTCTGAGGATCAAAATAGCTCACCCAGATGATAAACGATAATGCAGAATAAATATAGAACTTACTCTCACCAGCAGGTGAACTACGATTAAAGACATTTCAAAACGGAAATTTAGCGTAAAAAGTGTTATTAATTTTCCATTGTGGTCGAAACTAATTTATGGTTAGACTAAAGACAATTAAAGAGAGTAAGTTTCATTTAATGTTAACATCCACTGCCGAAAGCTATTTGTACATGTTTACCTATAATTACGATTATATTTTTTTCTTTCTTTTTTTTTTTTTTTTCTCCAAATGTTTTCAATTGCTCCACCCTCATAAGAAGCGATTCTGGCCACGGATTAAATTCAAAACTTAAAACAAAAAGCTGGCAAGAGGGAGGAATCACCAAGACTAATTTGAGATAACAGTGATTAATGAGGACTGGAATCCATTTGTTACTAATCCATTCTCCCTCTTTACTAAATCACAGCGTGCTGGAAGCTGAAACCGGCCATTGCAGTCAAATTTTGTGGATGACACACAGCCTCTCTATCCATTACTGTCAACCAACGAAGACACAGTGAGTGCTATTAATAGCAAGCCTTAAATCGGTAAGTAGGTTTCAAAAGGAAGTTTTTCAGTTGTAGAGCCTTGTCTATTTAATGTCGCAGAGACACGCTTTTAACATCTACGAATAAAGCACCTATGACGCGGCGGGTCTGTCCAGATGTACATTTGCATTTGAATAAACCGCCTGGTATGTTGAGCAAAGCCATATTTCTTTCAACTCTGAAAACTGTTCCGTTTGTATACTAAGAAAACAGCAACCAAGAGATTGTTTGTAAAGGAAATGGTTCTCATCATGAGGTCACTTCTGATGTATATTTTGGGGACGTCTCATCTATGACTTCATCAAACGATTTGCTTCCCCTTGCATTTTGGAGAAACGAAATTGTAGCTAAAGGTTCGTAATTCATTTGATGTATTTGGCTTTCAAATTAGCATTATATTTACACTGACCATTGAGTAACCGGCATCTAAGACAAGAGTGCTTTCAGGTTAACGTCCTTCTGCGGTTTGTATCGGGGCTTAAACTCATGAATGATTTCCTTAATGCTAATATTTGATAAAATGATTTGATATCTATCGGTTTAATAGCACTTTTTTGGAGGAAATGTTTGAAGCTATCTTCACAGATCGGCACAATTTTTGGGGTTTTGACCCAGATGTTTTCTTGCTTAAAACGTACGTATCGGATATAAGAAAATAGTATTGCGAAGAGTGGAAATATAACTGTGTTACTCTCTACAGTGCGGATTAATACTCAGTAAGCTTTTGAGTGTTTTTTTTTTTTCTCATTGAAAATTGGCTTGTTTTCCTGTCATCTATAGCAGGATCTATCCACCAACGGTTCAGTTCACAGGTAACAGTTTCTGAGAAAATCACCTTCACTTCAGAATGCAGGTGTGATTTTGCGCCTTACTATTCAAACAAATTGCATTGTTACTACCAAGCAAATACTGTGGTGAGCTATGACTTACTAATAGAATTAGAAAACACGTTACAAGGGAGGACAAAGATGCGTTGAAGGTTATCAAACCCATTCAGAAATCACGCCATATCTATGAAAATAAGTCAATCCGTTTATGATATTATTGTGGGTTCACTGATCGTAACTCCGATGAAATATTAAAATTAGAACCAAATTATTCTTATTAAAACAAGCGCACGAATGTGGCCATCTTCGTAATTTACACTTGTTTGCAGTAGCTACAAGAGATTTTAAAATCTCTTGGTAGCTATAGTCATATAACCAACCCTCTCCTCTAAGACTTAAAATCATCTTACAAAGTTTCTAGCCTAATAACAAATGATATATGGAGTTTATTTTAAGCCTTAGCTTTTTGTAGAACAATTTAAATTTACTGTTGTGTAAAATTGATGGGAGAAGCAAATCCTCACGCTCTTTCAGTTTTACTCTAAGCTTGGGGTAGCGCCCAGTCCTCGTGTTTTACCGCTCTGTCATGAAACATAAGCCACTGAGCTGGACTATGACAATAGTAATAATAATAACGATAATAATGACACTAATGATATTAGGGAAAAATAAAACAATGGTTGCCACAATTTTACACTGACACATGGGTGGTCATCTACCAACAAACTATAGAACTCAAGAGGTGTGAAAAAACAAGGATGAAACAATGAAACTACAGCTTAATCGACACGAAATTATCTTCTTAGATGTAGAATTGGAGAGCTTTTAAGCTCTCCTATGCTTCATTAAAAAAAATATTTATAAGGAAAGATTGACTATACGAATCAGGTGTGAACGTTCCTATAACTGTTTTTTCTATACAGCTCCAAATATATAAAATTGGAATCTTTCAAGTCTCATAAGTTGACTGCTTAGCTGTTCAATATTCTCAGTAAGGTCCTGACGTCGACTGGAGAATTCCTAGATATGTATGATTACTGCGGTAAAAAAATTCAAACCTTCGACTACTAGGGGCTTCTGGGCAATGATGGAAGTGATTAGGATGATAACTTGCCTACAACTTGATGACGGCAAATTCTGTCTTTTGATTTCTTTTTTTGTAGAAGTAAGCAAATCCTTTAGAAGTGTGTGAAGCCGAGCAAAACCTTCGATACCCATCCAACAAATGAAACCGTATCTTGTCAAAAATGTGTATTATTCAAGCACAATGTAACCCTGTTAAGTCATAAAGTTTATAAAAAGATCAAGAACAGAGACATTGTCGAGATAGTGTCAGTCTGTGAGGTTCTTAGGAATTTTTTTCATCACCATGCAACTCGAAACTGGAGCCAAGAGGTCGATCCGAAAAAGCCACAGGTACCATGTAACACTCGCCACGCTTTAAAGTTGATTGATTTCCCGGCTTTTTTTTTTGCAAAAAAAATAAAAAACAAAACAAAACGAAACGAAACGAAAGGCCGGATGTAATTTGTAGGAGAAAACTCTGGACTATGTTTACGGAAATGACAATTTCTTTTTTCTCAATTTGTGAACTTAACTGATTTCAATTACATCTAACAAATTTGATTTGTAATGCACTTCAATCTGGTAGCTGAAATAGGCCAGCACTATGCTCACTACGCAACTGATATAGATGGGAAAATTTTCCTTATCATTTCTTTTCAATACCACGGCTCCGCATCCTTGTAAAGAAACACTTTGGTGGTTTTATCTCTTATTTTATAACACAGGTGGCCCAAATGACTGCTTTCGGCTACTCTTAACCATAAACCGCATTTTACCACCAGATGCCCCCTTACACATGTTTACAAAAACCACGAGCACGATGAAAAACCTCGACACAGAAAATCTCATATTTACAATAGACAACGAGTATTGTAAACCTAAATCAAATATTGACCTAATCCGAATTTAGTCACTTTTTCACAACAAATATTGTCAGAAAATATCACAAAATCACGGAGAGTTTGTTTTTCTGCAGACTGTTATTTGTCTTTTCGTTTTATTAAATAACAATTCTAATCATCGTGGTGTGATAGGCGTTATTCATCAGCCAAAGTAAAGTCAAAATAAATTAGCATTACAAGATTGATCCGGAAAATAATAAAATTAGGATTTTTTTCAGATACAATCTTTAAGAAGAGGGCTTTGTTGCGTATCTTTTCTCTCCTTAAAAGAAATCAATATCGCAAAACACACATACGTACATCTGGGAAATTTGCTTCCCTCCTACGTCACCAAGATGTTCGATTCAAAAAGTTGCGAATTGCAGCTATGAATTTTCTTTCATTTTCAAAAATAATTATGATGTTTTGGACTTAAAAATAATGCACTATGGCATTTTACGTTTTGATTCTAAGTAGTATATGCTAAAAAAGCGTCACTTGAGCCAAAAACGTGTAGTAAAGATTAAAAAATTGAAATTGCCAAATTCTGTATACTGAAGCGCTATAATTATTAGGTGATTTCTCGAAATTTTTATCCTATTGAGACAGCTTCCCTTCCGAAAGACTTTTTTATCTTCTCGCAGTTTTGTCAGCAAAATAAGTTTGGAGCAAAGCATATATTTACCTTAAGGATTTGCCAAGATTTTTTAAGCAGTCACAGTGGATCTTCGGTATGAAACTGGACAAACGCTTTCCAGTCCACTCTTATTTTCATCTTCTATTTGTTTCAAGCAAGGAAAGAAATGATTGCGCAGAACAGGGCGACTTATGTGGCAGTTATCAGTCGTTGGAGGTAATAAGAAGCGGGGAAATATGAAACCCACCTACCCAGACCTTTCATTAGCTAGCTGTGACTTGACAGATGACACAATCACAAAGGCAACTGGTGAATGGCCAAGCAAACACGACCCTTTTCCTGTGCAACATGCCACTTTTGTTTGTCCATGGAAATTTATTAAACGCCGCAAACTGACTTTTTCTGTCGTTAAGTGTTGCCGTTTTGGTAATCTGTGTTCCGCCCCATGATGCACAGAGGCCCTGCGCCGACACAGGATAAATAAGTCGGATAAAGATCAGTGCATGTAGTGGCTTCATGTACCTCGTTCGTCCCCCTGGCTTGATCAACCTCCGATTGGTCAAACATTTATGGCCGAACTCTTGTTATACGTATTAGAATACAGCTACTATGGGTAAAATGCTTTTATCTCGGGTATAAAGCTTGTTCATTTAACCGCACGATCTTTAGTCCAAAATGACGAAAATGGACTCGTAGTTGTTTTTACTCCCTTTGATGGCATTAGTCGGTTTGTAACTTAAAGTTGTATGACAAATTTACTATGTTGGTGAAGGAAAAATATGAAAATTTTCGGGGTATTTATTGATTCTGCGACCATCAAACGTCGGTGTATAAGTCATGTCAGTCGTCACAGTTTATACCTTTGTTTCTGTTGTCGTCCCAGTATCAATTTTTAAAAATTAGTTATCGGAGGATGGAAAGAAAACGGTGATCAACAGACCCTTTGCAGGATTAGGTAATGTGCGTGTACGCTGGTTAGCGGTGCCATGCTGAGACATAAGCCGCTATATTGAGAATGATAGCATGATAAGGGTATGACTTCTACCTATAAAATAAAGATTTATTCAAGCCAGGTTCATAATTTGACGGTTCATCCGAGTTATCGTTCACTGCGAAACAATTAGGAGTGTGTCTTCGTGACTTCTGAATAAAACATGCGCAAAACATTCTACAAAAACGAACTGAGTCCTCCACAAGAACCCTCGTGTACATAACGAACTCAACGGGAAAAACCGCGTGTTGTTTCTGTTATCTTTTCATGGTTCAACAACAGGTTTATGCGAGTCATCCAAGACAAGATCTCTAGCTTTTTTTAACATTGTACTTGCTAAAGAAGAGAGCTATGCTATAATTTTTTTCTGTTTGTCTAAACAAAAACAATTTCCAGGCGATGTTTGAGCAGAGTTGAAAGATTATTGGAACCGTTTAAAGACGGTTTTCATTGAACAGGGTCACCATACAGCGCACAGGATTAGAACAATGGGGACTTTACCAACCAGAACGCGACGCAGTTTGAAAACACCGAAACCGAGAAGGGCCCGGGGCGAGGACGCCGTCACGAGCTCGGGAAAAACAAAGTTACGGATGCGAACGCGACGACAGAGACAGAGCTGTGCAATTCCTTTAAACTCCGCTAAGCATATTTTCGTTTTATAGCTGCTGTTATACGTCATAAATGGCAACATTCAGAGAGGCACGGGAAGCTTTATTGTTTGCCTATCAAGATGGAAGCATTGATGATACAGAGTTTGCCCTGTTGTACGATTTAAATCCATCTGAAAATCTCGAATTTCCTTATTGGAAGTATGGTCGCTCCGATCTTGATTCCTGTGACAGATGATGAGTGTAAGACTGAGTTTCAGTTTTTCAAGAACGATATTTATTTACTCGGTGAATTTCTTGATAATCCAGACACGGAAATGCCCTAATGGCGTTCTTGTGGACGGAACGGAGGCAAAGCGTTGGCAAAGTGTTGGCTATTCTATTTCAAATTTCGCTTCTTTGCGGCAAATCCTTTCTTGTTTTGAAGGGATTCTCGGAAACAACCCCTCTGCATAACAAGACATCATGCTCGCTTGTCAAGTACATCACATTACTGCGTGAAAAAGGAACAGTCTGTTTTAGTTTGTTTTGAATGAAGAACATAAATATAAAGTTTAAACTCACTTTCATCGTATAGAGTTAGCAGGACAGGAAATTGAATCTTCTAATAAACTAAATTGGACTTACGTCAGTTGCCAGTTTTCGACTTTGGTATCGAACTCGGCGGGTCTGCGTGTTGTCCATTCGTCGTAGCTGTAACCAATTGACCTGCAGTAAAAGGCAAATTAAAATGTTTGTTTGCTATATTTTACAAGAAACAACACTTTCATTGACTCAGAAAAACAGTTTTGCCTATAAGGTAGCAAAGAAAATTGTATTCTAGTTCAAATTCAGTAGAAACTACTCAACTACTCACGTTTTCCGGAAACGCTGTAAGTGCCAACCTCGTGTTCTGAACGTAAAGAAGACGTGTTGCAGTTCAGCGCCAACCTTGCGCAGTGAAGCACTTTGTGAGCAAATTACTTCCGGTGACGTTTCAGGCTGCGTCGCGTTCTGGTTCGTAAATTCCCTAATGTTGTTTCCATGTTAGAACGGGATGAACGCATAATTATCAGACCATGACTGGCACAGCTTCAGGGTAGACTTCGCTCTTCTTCTCTCATCTACGGGTTTATGTCGAATTAATTTGATGGCCTGCTCCCAGTTGGCTTGTTAGCTCAATTGGTAGAGCGCTGCACTAGTATCGCAGAGGTCAGTGGTTCGAATCCCGTACAGGCCTGAAATTTTTTTTCAGGTCTGATTTTCACTATTGCTCAAATAGTGCTTTACTGCGAAGGATCGTGCACATATACGTTTCATAACCGCAGTTCATACATATGTTTCATATGTTTGTTGTTGTTTGATTTATCATCTACGGGTTTATGTCGAGTTAATTTGATGGCCTGCTCCCAGTTGGCTTGTTAGCTCAATTGGTAGAGCCCTGCACTAGTATCGCAGAGGTCAGTGGTTCGAATCCCGTACAAGCCTGAAATTTTTTTCAGGTCTGATTTTCACTATTGCTCAAATCGTGCTTTACTGCGAAGGATCGTGCACATATACGTTTCATAACCGCAGTTTATACATATGTTTCATATTTTTGTTGTTGTTAGACTTCGCTCTGTAAGTGAAGTCGGAGCCGTACTGGAACGGGATTCGCAAATTTTCCGGAGAAGTGAGTATAGACTGTTTTAACAAAGTAATCATCAGGATGGCCAAAGTACCTTAGAGAAATTGGTTTGCCGGCTGCGTTTGAGACCTGAGCGTCTGCTTGCAATATCGAAACAGGGTTGATTTGTCGGGTTTTAGGATGGAAAGAGGTCTGGTTGGGTGCTAAACTAGTGAAAACATTAAGTTGAGGCGAGGCTGGTTGAGCTGCCGGGTTAATATTGGGTCAGTATTAGGTCAATATTGGGTCAATTTTAGGACCGAGTTATTCAGGTTAACAGTCTCACAAGAGGCGGAGCAGAAAATAATTCAGGAGTGCAATTTCCAGGGTTCATTTTTTCACATATAGTTAACATATAGTTAGCTTAGTGTTGAAACAGGTTGAACAGGGCTTTCGTTGGTACGCTTTGGCAAAATACAACAAGTGCATATATTTTGAGATAAGTTGGTGGGACTTCAGAGATATCTTAACGAATACATAACGTCATCGAGTCTACGACTTATATTAATTTAGAAGACACGGCATTTGTGGAAGTCTTCCAAAAAACACGGCATGCACCTCTATGTGCTTTTTTCTTCGTACCCGTGGGCCGTCTGAGGGGCCCGGGGAGAGAAAGCAGACAAAGAACGCGGAGGAAGATGGGAAGGAGAATTAAGTTGTGCGTTTCCTTTTTTTACTTCAATTTGTTTATTGTCAATATCTCTGCAGATGAGCGAGGGTGAATTATTGACATGATTAAACTTCCACCGAGAGCCGAGTGGATAGTGCAAATGCAAATCAAGAAAGATGCAGATTCAAAAGGTCTCCTTAAGTCGCGTTTCGCCAGCTTTTAGGTAAGTAAATAAATTTAGGGTTGGCAGTGTAATTGTGAAATACAACGGCGAGTAGATTAACTAATACAGTTTGACATTCGCTCCGACGAAGGGCTAACGCTCGAAACGTCAGATTTCGTAATCATTACGGTGGCCAATTTACTTTAATCATTTTCTCAACAAGCTTAACATATATACAAGGCTGAGGGAAGGCCAAGGAACAGGAAAGGGTTCCCTTACAAAAGGCCACCCAAAAAAGAAAAACATTACACATACCTATATATATTTGTAACAATATAATAATAATAATAATAATAATAATAATAATAATAACAATAATAATAATAATAATAATAATAAGTTAGGTTAATCATTCAATGTCTAACTGGTATAAATAAGCCTTACAAAGACTCTTAAAATCAGAAAGAGACTCAGACTTTCTGACATGCACAGGTAAACAATTCCAGGCTTTAACTGTTCTATGGAAATAGGAATATTTTAGCATGTTTGTTCTCGCATATTGAGTTTTAAATGACAAATCAGCATTTCTTAGTTCATATGCTGCATTTTTTCTGGAAATAATAAAACTAGATAAGTTAATATTTAAAAGTCCCTTCAAACATTTGTAAAAGAAAATCAAGTCAAGTAGAGTCCTTCTAGACTTAAGGGTTAGAAGATGGAGAGATTTCAACCGCTCCATGTAAGATCTTCCTTTGATCATGAGTCGAGTGGCTCGTCTCTGAACGCTTTCAATCATGTCCTGCAAAAAGGCTTGGTGAGGGGACCAGATTTCACAGGCGTATTCAAGGTGAGGCCGCACAAGGTGTATGTAAAGCTTGCGAATCACAGCAGACTGTGTCTGATTTCCACATGTCCGTTTAATCAGCCGCAGGATCTTATTTGCAGAATTTACTTTTGTAAAGATGTGGTCATGCCATGCTAGTGTGTGATGTAGCATGATACCTAGATCTTTTTCCGTGTCAGATAGGAGTACTTGTTTCGTACCAAGATGATAGATATTGAGGATTGGTTTTTTCTTCCTTGTTACCATTTCAACTTTGTTGATATATCCAAATTATTTCGTTACTCCCACCGACGCAGCCCCAAACAGTTTCTTTCGAAACTATCAGCCTTTATTCAGTTTGACTGAGTCTGGTTGATGTTTCCAAGTCAGGCCAAATGTCTTTAATGAGTAGCATCACATAATTCGACCACCGAAGCTTGCAGGCAATTATCATGAGCTTTAAATAAACGGCTAGACCAACAACTTCAGTAGTACAATGCTATTGTTTATTTATAAATGCATTGATCGATTGGTTTATGGTGAAACCGGCATGCTGGTTTTTGCAACAAATATCCGAGTACAACTTCTGTATTCCCGTTTTACAAGCGAAACCTAGTTACAAACGCCTTTAGCTAATACTGCAGGCAGGCAAGTCGAACAGATATAAAACGACTTTCGAGATGAAAGTTTTGAAAGATCTTTATGGTCAATATCATTTAAGAATAAATATTAGCGAGAAAAACACACAACGTTTCGATGACTCCATGTCATCATTCTCAAGTGAGAAGAGAATAAAAATGAATAGTTAATTTATACCATACGAAGGTGACAAACGTAAAAAGTTGAAAATTTAAAAAAAAAAAAAATTAAATAAATAATTGCGCGTGTTGAGTTCATAAATGTAAACTATTAAATAAATAGTTTCGCGCGTATGGAATCCGATTGTTTGTTCAAAGTGGGCTTCATCTTCTTTATGAAAAGCATTTCATGAACTAAACAGTCCAGTTTCCCGGTGCACTTTTTAAGTACGTTGAAATCCTTGGTCAGGTCGCCGATGGTTTGTAGGCCGTGGTCGTTCTTGAGATGTTTGCCGATGGCTGAATTACGGTGCTCATCAATACGTTGATGTAAATGCCGGCTGGTGTACCCGACGTACTCTGCATCGCACAGATCACATTTATAATTATATACAACGCATTGTTGGCTAGCTAGAGGAGGTTTAGGCTCACGTATTCTGAGATCTTCACAGATTTTTCGACCCCTGAACACGGGTTGAAGGGTGTGATCGATTTTGTTGCTTAGATCTGATAATTGCCTTTTCACTGCGTCAGCTGACTTTTGATCTTTAAAAGGCAAAACCACTCGGTGAACAGCATTTTCGTTGATGGATAATTGAGCTTGCACTCCAGGGTTTTCCGACCTAACTGAGGTGACAAAGTGAGAGATGGTGGAATTGATGAGGTGGTCGGGATACTTGAGGTTTGTAAACTTCATCTTTAGATGATCACATTCAGATTTGAAGGACTCCCATGTGGACGACAGGCGGAATGCACGATTAAACATGGTCTTGGGTAGTGATTTCTTTTACCTTTTATCGACGTGGCTCTGGTAATGAAGCAGTAGGCCTGTGTTTGTTGGTTTCTGATAAACACTAGTTTCTAGTTTACAGCCTTTCTTGAGCACTTTCATACCGACAAAAAGGAACTTGTTTCCAGATGCTAGCTCCATGGTGAAGTGTATGGACGGATGGCAGTTATTTAGCGTTGATAATAAATCTTCTGCCGCTGGTACACTTGTGACAATAGCAAACGTGTCATCCACGTACCTTCTGTAAAATTCAGGGAGCTTGTGGTCTTGATCTAGTTTTTCTTCGATGGAACAGAGAAATGCGTTTGCCATAAGTGGGCCCAATGGAGAACCCATGGCCACACCGTCGATCTGCTCGTAAAGATTGCCATCAAATTGGAATAGTTGATTCATAGTTGCAACTTCCAGAAGTTGAACCAGTTTAGGCTTTGTAATGCTGAGGTCGTGTGTAGCATTAAACCAGTTGTCAGCGAACGTCTTCTCAGCGATGATTTCGATCGTTTCTTGAAGCGGCACATTAGTGAATAGTGACGTGACGTCATAGGATACCAGAATGTCATTCTCGTCGATGACTAGGTTTTGAATCTCATCGGCGAAGGAGAAGGTATCTGATATTGTGTAGCGATTACTTGACAGGGGCTTCAGTTTGTCATCAAGCCACTTGGCGAGGGCATATTTGTAAGTGCCGGTGGCAGATAGGATAGGTCTCATCGATAGATTCTCTTTGTGTGTCTTAGGGTGTCTTATGAGCACCGTAATTCAGCCATCGGCAAACATCTCAAGAACGACCACGCCCTACAAACCATCCGCGACCTGACCAAGCATTTCGACGTACTTAAAAAGTGCACCGGGAAACTGGACTGTTCAGTTCATGAAATGCTTTTCATAAAGAAGATGAAGCCCACTTTGAACAAACAATCGGATTCCATACGTGCGAAACTATTTATTTAATAGTTTACATTTATGAACTCAACACGCGCAATTATTTATTTAAATTTTTTAAAAAAAAAATTTTAACTTTTTACGTTTGTCACCTTCGTATGGTATAAATTAACTATTCATTTTTATTTTCTTCTCACTTGAGAATGATGACCTGGAGTCATCGAAACGTTTTGTGTTTTTCTCGCTAATATTTATTCTTAAATGTCTGACAAAATCCAATGTCATTCGAATGCATTTACTGTAGCGAATTAAGAAATAGCAATCAATTGACTGAAGCTTCCCGAGGTTGATCTTAGGATTGTATTCCTAGTAAATAGTGTCACCGTTTTTTTCCGAAAAGCAAATAAAAATTCTGTGAATATTACGTTTTACAATTTATAATACGCCCTTTTTGAAACGTAAAAATTACGTCATTTAACCCGAACGTGGCGGTTTGGTAACAGAATGATTATATTGCAATATACAACTAAAGATTGATGATTTATCTTTAACTGGGATTTTCTGAAAAGTATCTAACTTGGAAGGGGGCATTGGGATTTCTGGTTTTGTGGTTTGGCTACTTTTCAGATCGGTTTTACGGTTTTTGCGCCAAAAAGCATCGGTTTTTCGATTTTGGTGTTCATTGCGGTTTGCGGATTTTCTGTTTTTAAGCATTTGGTTTTCAGTTTTTCCTATTTAGGCTCCAGTCTGATCTCGAACAGCTGTGAAGCCTCTTTATGCTTCTCTTGTCACCTCTGTATCGGATCGATTAGGGTTTTGATAATTTGGATTTGAAAATGTTTCGGTTTTTATAGTTTTGCATACGGTTTCCGGTTTTGATCGAAGTTTCTTGCGGTTTTGGTTGATATTCTCTACGGTTTTGTGGTTTTTAATAGACCTCAGTGCCCCCCTCTTTATGGGAAGTACGTTTATTATTCACCGGGGTTAAGAATATAAATGAACGTTTACTGCCAGATTCGCCAGCAGTTAATGATCACGACTTTTTCACTGCTTAACTGCTTTTCCTGCACACATGATTATGAGATTAATTCAACCTTAACAACGTGTCAGTATCTTCGAGACACATCATTATACTAAGTCATACTGCTAAATTAGATGGCGTAATGCTCATTCCCTGCAAGAAGAATGGCATTTATAGAAGTATACACATCGATACAAACAATCTTTGAACGTTAGTTTTTTCTTAATAATAGTAGTTTAGAGGAGAATTCTTAGTAGTATATTGCGCCTGTATGGCCTCATTACATATTCATATATTCATAAGTAATTATTCATACCGTGTAGGTGTACGAGGGGTTTTAGAGTTAGGGTCTGTAGTCACGGATGGAATGGAATGGGTATCCACAGTTGAAGGGAACCATTGACTTGGATTGACCCTTGAGTTCACTCATGAACTTTTCTCGTGACGCTCTTTGTTATCCGAACGCGTGAATGCTCTATTGCAGCAGCGGCAAAGGTGTGGCATTATCCGATCAGAAGTTTATCAAGGTAAAACGACTCCCATTTCGTGTCACAGCGATACTAATGAAAAAATGTAAGGTTCTGTGCTTTTTATGTATTAGTCTCACCACTTTCCCTAACGTATCACCGCCTCAAACACCACTAACACCTTCTTTTCCCGTGTGTAAGGTATCTTTGTTCTCGCTAGATTTTGAGAATGTGTCTAACTTGGCACAGAGTTGATGGTATTTTTTCTATAATTCGATCAATTCAGTTTTTACCTGTGTCTGGTGAGATATCTTGGGTGTCTTTTCTTTCCTGCCTTCCGGTACTTGTCGCTCACTTTGTCGCTGTTGTAGCAAGGATTGATATTTTTCTTTGTGTGCGGCAAGATTCTTTTCAATCTCTTGAATCGCCTGATCTAAGACCGTATATTCTACTTGATGGTATGTTTCATTGACACGTTTCTGAGCTTCAGCACTTTGCATCTTAGGGTAACGTTTCCTTCATTTCAATCTTTTGGGGATTGTTCCATTCTCAGTATGTTTTTTATATTCCTTCAACACATTCCATCTTGGATTCTTTTGTTCCCATTGTTTTGAGAAAACCATTAAATTTTAAAAACCCTAACCCTAATAACCCCTCGTACACCTACGCAAAATTTAACCCTAACCCTAACCCTAACCTTAAAACCCCTCGTACACCTACACGGTATGAATAGTTACTTATGAAAACATGAATATGTAATGGTGCCATACAGGCGCAATATACTACTATTCTTCGAGGTCGACATCGCGAGTCAACTGATGACATTGGTGATTTATACAGCAGAGTTGGTTCATGACATCCCTAAAAAATTGTTCGTTTTGTTCATTGGTGTGGATGTTTTACGTCTCCTGCTACGCAATAGGACAATAAAATAATTTCCTATTGAATGCACTAATTGCTCATCTATATTTTGTGTGAGAAAAATACACCTGCAGCCTTTGTTTTCAAAATGACAAATTAATCAACCACTTTGTGTTACCAAATATATGCTCCGCTCTCTGCAGAGGACCATCGGCCGGAAAATGAAAAATAGCAGCGGGAATCATCGAAACAATTTAAACTAGCTCGAACAAATGGTGCACTCTACACCAACCACTGTGTGGTGTATTGCTAGATGAGATCAAACTTTTTAAACTTCACTGTGGGTGAGAAACATATCCACTTTTGAGATCTATTCTGATTTCAGTGGTAGTTCATTATGTATAAATTGGTTAGTTCTGCCAGATATGAATCGATGAAAGAAGTTCTGAAATAACTTTAAGGTAAGGAAAAATATTCTATGAATTCTTAGGTTGGATAACCAAAAAGATTATTTCATCCAATTATTCGGTTTTGGACGAAGAAGGCAAAAGGATTTTAACTAAAACTGAAGAGGACGAGTTTACAAAAATTTATCCATATGTCTAAAGAATTTAAAGGGTAAGGGCATAAAGAATATATCTCCTTTGCGTATATTCTCCGATTGAAAAACCAACAGTTTAATGAAGTTTTTTTTCCTCTTATTTTGAGGGTACAGTTCGTGCTAGAAACAAATTTCTCAGCAAACGAAGCGTAAACATTAATCTGATTACTTTTGCCACTTTTTTATTTTCAAAGTATATTTTAAAAGGAGTTCAGGAGATTAACTATTTGGTATGTTTACAGATGATATTGGACCAACAAAATGTTTGTAAATAGCATATAGTGCTAGACCTTAATTGGAACTGAAATATCCTTATGTTGTGCATTGCTGAAAATGTCAAAAACGTATTGTTCAAGCTAAGGTGAGTAAAATTTGCCCTTGATATTCTATGGTAGTTGTTCTATTTCGATAGTTGTGCAACATTACGAGGTTCTGAAGTTGACGCATGCGCATTTTTTTACTGGATTTCAACGCACTAAGGCAAAATTCAAGTTGTCAAGATAATTTTACACGAAGCATCCTCCATAATGGACTTGAACCATGAGAAACAAACATCATTTCATTTACAGTAAATAAAGACTGGAAAAGACATTATCAAGGTATCGAGAACCCGAGTCATTAACATATAGCTGATAATGAGGGTCTGACTTTTAAATGACAATGTTTGAATATTTAAGTTCTATGCATTTTTAGCATGGTGAAACTTCTTTTTTGTCTGGCTGAGAAATCATTTTTTTACGCGTTCGCAAGTTTACCTACATCTTTTACAATCCTATTCTATTGATTCAGTAATAAGTAACTCTACAACTATAATCCATCGCAACATCTAGACGAGAGACAACCTTTGCTCAAACACATTATCAAAGTTAAGTTTGTCAGACCTTTGGCTTTACAGCTGCAATAAATTATTACCGCACAGAGGAACCCTGAATTCTAATTTTGCATTCAATTTGATTAAATTTTACAAGAAGATTCCTTTTTTCTTCGCCGTTTCTTACTTGCTTTGGTTATTTATAGCAAAACGAGTACAAAAATAGTTTACAAATGAGTTTGTCTAACCTCTAATACGTGGCGGGCTCTGTTGTCGGCGATCCTGTCTCAGTGAGTTTGTCAGAGCGACGATGGGCTAGTCTCGCCTTTAAAAACGATAACTGCTACCGGTTTATCTTTAAAAAACCAACACTTAACTCGATTGAGAAATACAGGTTCTTCTTTAAGAAGATTTATCGACTATTGCTTAGTGAGGAACGTTTTCATGAAGTTGCGAATGGCATTTATTCCCAACGATCAATCTTGTTATTGCTATGCTGAAGCAAAAAATGTAGGAAATCAGGAATTGGAAGACATTGTACGTCATTTATGAGGGGTGATTCACTTATCATGATATTGTCGTCAGTTCCGTCTTGTAATCCCTTTATCTTTACACAAATATGCGCTGTGGAGCCTAATGCAGCTTCTGCCGATGTCAGTCCAATTGGATTCGAGTTTTTGGTAATACTTAGGCTTGTCAAAAAATGAAAATGTTCACGTTTTTAGGAAATAGATCACATACAATCTGCCAGCACCAGTTAATCAGGGGAATCTTTAAAAAGGGTCAAATTGATTTTAACTTGACTCGAAATTCCCTTGCCAGGCATATTTTGACGGGTTTAGTTTCATTATATCGATGACACAAAAAAGTTTTTTTCATCATTTCTACACTTTAGCGTGGATATAAGTTTTGGTTTGACACTTCAAAATTTGAAATGAATGGCTGATAAACGAGAAAAGTGTATGCTGGTGATCATAATGGTTTTCGCCATTGTGTTGCTGTATGTTTTGTTGTCAGTACGATGCCATTCACGAAAAACGTTTCGACGCCAAAATCTCGGGAATTTCAGTGATGGAATATGCAACTAAAGACAGCCAATTAACACAAGAATCTCAATAACATGCATGCCAAAAACATTGGTAACAATTAATTTTGGGACTACTGCCGACGAAAATGTGTAAGTATTTTGTCATATGTCCACTAAACCTAATGATTAACTGCTCAAATACTCTATTTATGCAAAATATGAGCCAAAAAATATTTTCAAAGTTAACTTCCTGTTTTGATTTGTGATGCTACACAATGGTCCCCAGGAGAGTGGGGACTGCTTGAACAAGTTTCCAAGCATTTCGTCACGCCGTTCAGCAGTAGGTAACAAAATGGTCGTTGATGATTTTGGCAGATGGGAAGCCTTTTAATGGCTTTTACGTATAAACAAGTATCCACTAAGATACGATATTAAATTGAATATGGCAACGTCCTGAAAATTCATCATTTCTAGAGACTTCAAAGGCCTGAACGTGACGAGTAGCTGCTTAAAATGCAAAAAAAGATTGAACTAAATAGCTCGTCCAATTTATTAGTGATTCCAGTTGTTTCCAATTGGTGTTGAATAGCGTGTAAAATCACTCACGCTGAAAAGCGACAACATCGCCTTTACAAATTTACTCTTCACTTTTCAGGTTTGTCGTTTGCAATTTGTGTCACATCGTAGTTCATCACAGCCTGTGTTTTCTATACTGAGTTAGTTGTTTCTCTTGTTTCAGAATCTTTAAACTCAAGCTCAGAGAGAAAAACTGAGCTTCAAAATTCCAAAAAATAAAAAAAAAAACAATTCAATCAATTTTCTCGTCGCCATTATCGAAGGGTGGACACAGTATATCATTCTTGCTCTCTCCTGGGCATAACGTTATCGTAGGAATTTTCCCTAATGCAAATGTAATATATTCAGAGGCTTTTTATGGAAAGTTTGCTCAAGGCCAGTCAAATTAGTCACGGAAATCAAATCTATATGAAATCCTGTCGTTGTCTTACAAATAGTAATTACTACTGGCCAAGTAGCTTTTTCTGCCAAAAGAAGAAACTGAAAAGGAGAAATCAAAGAATGATTAGGAGCGATGATATCCTAACACGGGTAAGAGAACCATTCGAAAAAAATGCACGCCAAACTTTTAGAGACGTATGCGCAAACAATCTCACAAGTCCATTTTACACAAATGATTTTGAACTAAAAATGACATCCGGAGTTATAGCAGAAGCATTTTTCTAATACGCCTTTTTTAGAGTTTTGGTCGGTAGACCTAGAATGACTTTAATCTTAAATTCTTAGAAACAAGGGCTTTCCAAAAAGTTCTGCGAGAATCAAAGATAATGATAATAGCCCTTATTTTCACCATTTGAACGCCATGGCTCAAAAAGGGAATTTCAACAAACATACAGATCTTATTCATCCTGTTTTAATTAGTGCAGGAAACATCACAAAAGCCTCTTACGAAACTAAACCCAAATTGAATTATGATTACCCAGTCAATTACATTTCAGGAAATTACCAGCGGAATGGTATACAACACTAAGAAATTGAATACTGATAAGGACCGACAACGTCAAGAAGTAAGCATCATTCATTGGTCGAAACTAAAAGGGATCAATGCACGTGTTTGAGGGATCAACTAGAACATAGTTATACTTGCAAATTATGGTTTAAGCGTATATGATACGTTTCCAGTTTCTTTTAGATGTTACTGTAATTAGTATCTACGGTGTCAATATCCGGTATTTCGAGGCTGCATCAAATCACTGGGCAGATTTCGGTAGCGATTATACATTCGTGTTTTGGGGTGAATTTGGTTGTTGATCAGAGGTAATTTTTTTCTGTTTTCCCTCTACAAGTCATTGGCTTTATAAGCTGAACAACACCACGAGCCGTGAAGAGCAGAAACTTACAACTTGACGTTCTTTAGATCAACTTGAACCTAAACATAACCAGGTTTTTCTGACTCTCGGCTTTATACCTTCCATGATTTTTATTGAGTGCTCGCTTTTTTTCTGCATTAGCAAAGTATCAATATCATCGAAAAGGGTGCAGGGAAAAGTTTGATCTTCGCAAACACATATCAATTAGAGTGACACTTCGGTCAAATTCGTTCTCTAGATGAAACCTGTTCATTTGACCAGCTGTCAGCCAATGCTTCCTGTGCTGGCCGAGCATTTTAAATTAATTTACTGCATGAGTTACAAACAAAGTAACTGTATATCTTCCTACCCTAAACGTTTTGGTTTTTGTGTGGGAAGAATTGGCTTTTGTCGTAGCTTAAGTGGGGTTGCTTAATCAGTCTGCTGACTAGTGTGCCAAACATATCTTTTTAAATGATCCTGTTAATCAGTGTTTCAAAAATGGCGTCGAAAGTAGGAGATAGGCAAGCTGCTGCATAGGAACACTTCTTTAATAGAGCGTATCTTTTTTAATATGATAGACTGTACAATTGTTTTTCAGTCACAAAAAATTGATAACTTACTGTATATCAAAGCAAATATTCCCCTTTAATTTTAATCTACATTCTAACTTTCATTTTAGAAAGAGAGGTGAATATATTCCAATCAACCAATACGCAACTGCTTTCGGAGAGACTATGTTGATCTACTCTATTTTATGCAGTTGATCAAGCAACAACTTCCTATCGTAGGAGAGAGTATGTTGACCTAATCTATTTTTTTCAGTTCATTAAGCAACCACTTCCTTTCGTGGGGGAAAGTATGTTAACCTATTCCGTATTTTTTCCAATCGATTTAATTTTTCGTAGGACAGAGTATGTTGGCCTATTCCATTTTTTATATTTCACTAAGCAACGACTTCCTTTCTTAGGAGAGAGTCTGTTGACCAATTCTATTTCTTCCTTTGATTAAGCAACATGTACAACTGCCTTTTTTTAAAGGAGTGTAGACGACTTCCCAGTGCTCAGTATAAAACAATCCTTGGAAAAATCGTTCGATTAAGCGTGAAGCACTTGTAACCGTCCGAAGCTAAATGCCATCATGAGAAAGTAATGTGTATATATAAAGAGCTTTTGCTTTTTAATGAGGGCAGGGAACCCCTCTTTCATCTTGTGGATTCAAGACCTTATAACGAATAGAAGTTTAGGTGACCTTTAACCAAATTCTTCGTTCAGGATCTATTTCAAAGAAATTACTGGAAACAAAACACTAATACTTGTCATTTCATTTCGTATTTTATACGATTCTCTGTAGATGGAAATTGAGTGATTGAATTATTCCAGTGCGAATAGCGTCAAAAGAATGACGAACAGCACAAGTTCCAATACGACAGAATCATCTCCACTGCCCTCTGGCTGCACCAGCAGACCATTCACACCTATAGAGATATGGTTCCAAGTATCTTCATTTCTGGTCGTTGTATTTTTCTCGATTATTGGCAATACTGTCGTGATCACCATTATTAAGAAAAAAAGGAGCATGCACACTCCAACAAACTATTTCATCGTAAATTTGTGCGCAGTGAATCTGTTGATCTTGTTACACAACACACTGCCGGACATCTCGGGAAGAATTGCACCTCAACTAGGATTTGCGGTTACTGGTAAGAATTCTTCTCTGTGTTTTTCGATTTAGATAAATGGCGGTGAATATAAATTTTCCTTGTTTTTTGGTGATTTTTTTTCCAAGACGCGAGAGTCCTATACGATGAGCTTCCTGTGGTAGTTCCAAGCTTTTTGAAAGCGCAATTGTGTTATCTACACTTGTGGATGATTTCATTATGGTGTCATAATGCGCCGATCGATTCAAAGGTTCGACATCCCCCTCCCTCCCTCTCTCCCTCCCTCCCTCCCCCTTCCGACCCTATCACTTCACCTTTGTTAGTTCTTTAACACTTTCTGTGCATTCTTTACAGGTTGGCCTGGTAAGATTCTTTGCAAGCTGCAAGCATTTCTTACGTCTTGTACAATAAACTCCGCCATCTTGACGCTCGCACTGATTGCTGCTGATCGATTTATTGCCATATTTTTTCCCCTGAAGAGACTAATTCATTCCCGAAGAGCGATCCAGCTTATCTTTTTGGCATGGCTTATCCCGGCGTTACCAGGTTGCATCTTTCTTTATGTCAATGACCTCGTTGATTACAACGGAACTGTGTACTGTATGGAGATATGGGAACCAGCCATCCCAAGGTACTATAACACAATCTACACGACAGCCGATTTCATCATGTTTTATGGCTTGCCTTTGTTGGAAATCATCATTCTTTACATCGCCATCATCTACAGGATATGGATGCGAAGGATTCCAGGGCACGTGACGACGGCCAATCAACAAGTAGAACTCAAAGCCAAAAAGAACGTCCTCAAAATGCTCATCACAGCTGTTCTTACGTTCGCATTATTCTGGCTTCCGGTTAAAATAAATGTCATGGTGGGACTCTACAGCCATTCTCCCTGCGTGTTAACTCCTACTCGTCGATTCCTGGCACTCTTTCTGGCCTGTGGTAACTGTGTGATAAATCCAATTATCTTCATTGTATTTAGCCAGGATTTTAGAAACGGTTTCAAAGCTCTCTGCCACTGCCTCCCCTGCTTTACTTCTGATGTTCCTCGTGTGCACCGTCAGACCATGGATGTTAGCGGGATAAGCTTCTCTGTAAAACACAATGGTCAAAGTAGTCTTAGCCTGACAAAATTTAAGAAGATTGACGACTAGTGCAACTTCAACTTGCAGCTCCACCAATGAATTGAATGAATTATAAGCACTCTGAAATGATTTTGTGCCATTCACTTGTTGACATTCCACCTCACACCTCCCGGAATGTAATTTTATTCCTGCATAACAATCCAAAATACAGTTTAGTACAAGCAACTTAACTCCACAGATGGAAATTCGCTAGAATCTCCCACACTTAATAAGTACTATTACATAAGTAAATTAGGAGCATATTTAAAACTTATGATTAGCTCACACGATTTCTATCGTGATTCAAGTTTCTCGCAACATTTGAAAAATTAGATGAAGTCTGATCGCTTTCGGGAAATGATAAGTGAACTTTGCTCATTTCATGGTAATTCTTAAGGTCACTGGAAATTTCTAGCCCCCAGATCCTCAACTAACTCCCGCCAGACCTCGTGCTTCACTGTTTTCTATATGGCTTCCAGAAACTAGACCTCATATTAGGGGGAGAGTTTATCTCTCATTCATGCAAATAAACTATAAGATACGAGAGCTTTCTAGGCAAATGTGCAATTGTAGATCCCATGAGGCGGAGGGAAATTGGAGCTTTCACCTCCTTTGAGCCTTTATTGTTCCAACCGTTATTTTGGAGATCTCACATAAATATTTTACAACGCTGAACTATCAAAGCAGAAGAAATGTCTGTCTAGAAAACTTCTTTCTAATAGCAAAGCTGTGGATCTATTTCCATTCCCCCTTTGTTTTCAATCTTTCAATCTTATTTTAAATCTCAGATATTTGATACTTTATCCATGAAATATACCAGTTTGTACTGATTACCTGTCGAGGCTTGCCGTGAAAATAAGGGATTCATTTGATGTAAATATGCGTAAGAGCTATTGCCTACATGAAACAGTGGAGACTACAGAAGAACATTTTAATGACGAGATGAAATTGATTAACAATTAAGCTTAACAGCCAAAATAAATACATTTCATTTTTCATTAAAATTTCTAGGTCAGCTGATATTCATTTGGTCGGCTGCATTACAATAGGAAAACAAAGAAGAACCTTAACATAGGCCACGTCAAATGTCATGCTATATCTCTGGGATGGAAACTAATGATTTTAGACACTAATAGATTCCATAAACTGGTGGTAGTTTGTTTTTCTTAGTTTGCGCTGTAAGACCCTATAATATTAGTGTAAACTAACTTGTAATTAGTGCAATGTGGTTCGAAATAAAATTAGTAACTAAAACACAGTTACAAACATTTTCAAAAAGAGTAGATGAATAAGTGTGCTCATTACGTAACACAAGCCTAAATTTACGATAATGTTCTCGGATTGGTGAAAACAAAGGTCTCTGTACAATTCGGTGCCATATAATTATTTTGGGTCAGATTGTTTTCATGGGATTCGTTTCCATGACAAGCGAACGAAGATCAAATTTTTTTTATATAAAATTCATCTCTGCAAAGGAGTATCCTTTTTTAAATTATGTTTATGTCATCGATTCGAATATGATTTTATTTCTAGCGCTATTCTCAAGGGAGCGGTTTGTTTGTGTATTCTTGCGAGAACTCACAACTGATCCAGTCGTCGGCAAGCGTCTTAAAAACTGCCCCCTATGATTTGAGGGAGGTAAGTTGCTTGCCATTTATGTGAAAGCTGGGACGTAAACTTTTCGCGCGCAGCAAATGTAATTTACATCAAGTGAAACTCTCCATCATGTCTTTTTTTTACCTCGCATGGCTTAAGGGGGGAGCGCGAAACTGTCAACTGATCTGCGGGTTAGAAAATAATGTGTCAGGATGGTTATCATGCATTCCCAAATATTCACCGATTGATTTTCTCACGTGAACTTAAATCCGGTGTTGGTATGGTGCAGACTTTGTCCCATTGGGCCTAATTCTATTTCTCTAAAGGTCCGAAGGGATGGATAGCTGATCAATGTACTTCTACTGGAGTACATATGCATTTTATTCGATTTGCAAGGAGTGCAACAGCGCTTGAGGACTTTTTTCATCCCTTTCTGGTATTCACTGTTAAATATGATGTAGATAAACGGGTTGATAGAACTGTTTGCGTCGCCAAAAAAGAGCCCCAAGAAAGCTACGTATTCTGGGGGATAACATTTACTGTTATTCGCGGAATTAAAATGAATCATAAGGTAAATATAGAACGGTAGCCAACAAAGTGTAAACACAAAAACCACTGTCATACAAATCTTCAGTATTTTCCTTCTTGTCTCGAGCTCCAGCAGTAGGTTCGGTGCTGTAACATTTCCTGGAACTGTTCTTACCCACAGTTTAAATGCGATAACTGAGTAAAGAATTGCTATTATCAGGAGAGGTGCGACGTAAAGTGATCCAAACAAAACCAGAGTGTAATGCCTCGGCGATGACGCTTCGTCGAACAAAGGCTCCCAATTCTCACTGCAATAAAAGGCACCTTGCTCTTCGTGAAGTCGCATAGCGTAGAGCATTGGCGATGCAATAGCGAAGGACGATCCCCAAATAAGCAGCAGAATCATAACCACTGAGGTTTTACTTGCTGCATGACGCATTGGAAACATCACTGCACGAAATCTGTTGATAGCGATAGCAGCTAAGGTGAAAATGGTACAGGCTTGCGCTGCTCCTTGAATGAACACGACAAACTTGCACATGAACTCTCCAAAAACACCGCCGAACCATTCAAATTGCTTGTCCGCTATCAACAAACCGTAATGCCAAATCTGCACCGCCATGTCGAACACGGATGTCAAAAGGTCAGAGACTGCCATGTTAATGATAAAGTAGTTAATGATCGTCTGTGTTCGAGGATAGTTGACGATGGCACCGATGAGGATACTGTTACCAATTATGGACATGATAAAAAGGGTTGTGTATGCCAACAGTTGACAAATGGGTATGAGTGGAGACGAGTTGGGTATCCCACAGTTTGGTGAATCTGTGGCGTTCAAGGTAATGTTACCATCCATTTTTTTTTCTATGAAGTAGAAGTAAATACAAGTTGATTTATTCAGAATAGCTCCAGTGTATTGACAGATATCCGTGCGATTTTATTGACAAACAGAACAGGAAAATATCAATATAACCTTTTTTATTGAAGTATTATTAGGGATTGTATTAGCAGAATTATAAATAACCCCGCGGTTTGTTTCTTTTGATATATTCGATAGTGAAGGACGAAGCCTTTAAAATCACTGAAGAATAAGCCAGTTCAACTTAATGATATATATACCGCAAGTAAGTACAAGTGTGAGAATCCAACTACCGTGAAATAGAGAGATCAACAGATTTTTAATGTACATCATCAAATTGTGCAAATCTTGATTCGAATTGTTTGTTCTTCTATGACACTTCATCGTATCCCTTTTCTTAAGGCCATGTTAAAAAGAGTTTGCTTTAACCGGATACTTTCCTGATCTGACGTCCAGATTAAACATGACTGATAGAAAAACTCTTGAGTCTTCTCAAAATCAAAGGACTTACCCGACTCCTACCTAGGATAACGACTTTGGGAAACGTTTTTCTTCATAAGGAGTTGGGTAGAGGTGAGCGGTGTAAATTTATCACCAATAGTTGTTTTAAACTCATTTATTCATGTGACAACTATTTTCGGGTGCAAATCCCGCGTGAGTTGCTCGGAGGTGAATAGCAAAGGATATGTGTGGTTTGAGTAGCAAATAAGAGCGCGCTTTAGACGCTTAACATGCTTAAGTATGTACTAAATGTTTCAAGTTCTGCCAAACAGAAATGGATTGAAAGAGTGGCGAACTGCAGCGATTCTTTTACTTAGAGCTGTGATCTGATGCGGCGATTCGGTTTTATAGACAGCCGACTGATATCGTAAAATACTTTCATTCGCTTTTATTTTTTTTCCAAAACTGGTCAAGGCCTAAGAATTTTCAGGGCAGTTGTAAGGCAAGTGAGAGGGCAGCAAAGTTAAGGAGCCATTCGGGAATCATATCAAAAAAAAGGATTAAATAAAAAAATTCTGGCAATTCCCTGAAGTTTAATTTTTTTATTTTTTTTTTTTATTTTTTTATCCTTAAATGAAAGAGGAGATTGAAACAAAAGATAATTTTACGGAGAGCTTGTGAAATTTTATAAAATAAGATGTTTTTCTACGACACAACAGACCGTTGCTATTACTAAAGTACGCTTTCATTCAAAACATTTCTTAACCTCCACGAGACACTCCGGACAGGATATATTTTTTAAGGTGTACTTCTGTGTAAACAGAAGAAAACAGGATCTTTGTGTTCAGTTGTAAGTAAGGTTTGTGATGTAAGTAAACGAACATGTACACTGAAGAATGATCTTGAGTAAAACACAGATCACTTGTCTTTACTTTGAATGGATGAGTGAAAACTTTAACAACACAGCTGAAAAAACAGTCAAATTAAATGATCGACAGGATTCCTGTGGAGTTGGCATTAGTTTAGTTGTTGCTTCGCTTCTTCCAATGGTGTTGCTTTAACAATCTACACTTTAAACATCATTTACCTCCAGCTAGTTTTTCATGACATTGAAATATTCATCAGTTTATATGCTTTGAGTAAACCAACTGAAATGCTCTCGAAAGCATACAGATCGGATGTCTTTGCTTAAACAGCAACGAATGAGTAGGTGACTACTTTTACAAAGCGTTTGAAAGACAAACCAGTTTGCCTCTGTGTGATGAAAATAACACCAGTAGTTTTTTTTTTTTTTTTGAACCCTTAAGGCGTTCATCCCCTCGATGTACAATAACAGATTTTCTTATTATTTATACTGAGATTAACGTAACAAAGCACAGGAGGTGATGAAAGGCTTATGAAACTGTTTACGGGTTGAGGGGTTACCTGAAATTGTTACTTTTTTTTCTTTTTTTTTCTTTGCTGTTCAAAGTCAAATCCACGAACAACCAAACTTATTGAGAATTCAGAAGGTCGTCCTCTTATGACTCCTTCTAACCTTTCCTTTGATCCCTAAAAAATTCTAATTATTAAGATGTAATATAGTTCACGCGAATATATTTTTAAATAATCTTTCACAAAGCTTCAAATAAACTTCAAATCATCGTTTGCGGTAAAATTTAGCCCGTGATATTATAAGATCTGAAATGGCGCGGGGAGAGGCAAAACTGCCATTAGAGAGGAAAACTGGTTGTGATTCAGGAAAGAAGCAAACATTCTAATTTGAACTAAATGAGAGAGTAAAACGTAGAACTTTAGTTTGTTTTCCGCGTTACGTCTCACATGGAACAAATGAAGACTACGTGTTCGCTTACCTTTGAACTGGCGAAGCTGTAGATAGGCTCAAGAAACCTTGTTGTAGTTAGATTCTTCTTCTCAGTAGAAAATCAATACAGTCCACAGATAACAGTCTGTATTGAAGTGTGAAATTGAAAACCATGCAAACTGATAGGACCTTTTCAGCTCCTTTACTTTGGGTTAACCTATCTGCCTTGGTTTATATCACGGTGACATTTGTTGTTTCAGTGGTCGAAAGCTAGAACATAAATTATGCTCGAGACGGCTTGGCAAGCGACTTTTGAGAAAAGCATAAAACAAAATTTCTTTTCAAGTGAAAAGTTATATTGCCTATATTCACACGTACTGTATCACTGAGTGCACACCTATTACATTGCAAAGATTGCCTGACCCCCTTTTGAGATAAAAACTGCAATCTTCCCCAGCAGCTGCGTTTATAACCAAGATAAGCTTAAAGAGGACTAAAAATTTATTTATATTTCTTCCGACAGTCTCTTGACATTGGACCGAACCCTCCTGACATAAGATAAATCTTTATTATTTGATTCCAAAGAATATGGCAAGAAGTCTTAATTATATATTTCTTTCCGCTTTTAATAACAATTAAACGAGCTTCTGATGTACATCTTTCATTCTTCGTGTTCTTGAGCTTTGTAACTTTGTCAGATATGAGCAGCATAAAAAATATGGCCTCAGTATTAATTTTCGCTTAAAAAGTAAATAGCAATTAAGGACATCTATACCATATTACAAACTTTTATGTGATACGTAATATGAACGAAAATCCCTGTATTTGTACACTGTAGTGCGGTAACAATGCACAAAGTAAATCTTTCGCGAGTTTTTCCTACACGCAAGTGCCGCAAATTAAAATCACATCCGTTTAGTAGAACTGATGTATAGAAGTCATTGTATTTTTCAGCTTGACGCGGTCAATTTTGGCAAAGTAAAGCGCATTGAATAAAGTTATATTTTGTACTCCGAAAATAAATACTGTAACGACTGATGTAAATAATTGAAAGAAAATCACCACAAGTTTTTTCAACGGCTGCGAAGAATTGTTTGCAGGCTTGACAAATTGCAATAAATCACAGCGCTATTTATAGCTTGCAGTCATCCTTAAACTACAAAGATTAAATACAAAAACACGGAAAATGAAACAGCAGAAATTATTACTAAAATCATATATATATACCAATATTTAGATTGGGAACATTTCAGTTATTTATTTTCGTGTTTTTTCGTGCTGCTATGCTGTAACCATACCCACTCATTCTTCTAAAAATATATTTCGCTGAAAACTATTTTTTTAGAGGCTTGGAAATATACTGGGGCAATAATTCGATTGGTCGTTACTATCGATGAAAGTGTTATGTTTAAGAGAAAATATCTTTTGAATTGACCGATGACTGATGTAATAATTAAAAACCGGTTTTCTCCCACCAAAAACGAAGTGAATTTTAGGCAGATGAGCCAGATATGGAAATAAGTGTACATGTATTGCAAGACTATTTGAAGTTCTCAGAAACAATTGATGTTTATTTTAGGATTGTTTATTTTCCCATGTGAAGACCAGCAATGTACGTAATGGATTGATGTTACCGTGAAGAAAAATCAAAGCCTCAATAAATAGTAAGGGTTCAGCCTTTTTTCTAACATCGTGATTGGTTGTGCAAAGACATTTCGATGTACGGGCTCGTAGATCTTGTCATCTTTGTCGCATGATTCTTAGTGCGTGCGAAGCGAATTGCGTAAGGGCTTTGTACAACAGAAATCATTTTGATCGCAAACTCATAATCACATTTCCTATTTCTACTCACGATTAAGAGAAGGGGAACGGTGCTGCAGCTCGAACGAAGAGTTTAAGTATCTCTTTCCGTCCTACTAATATTATAACAGTTAAGGAAAAAACGTCTGTTTGTCTGCATGGGAGACAGACAGACTAAGCGAGCCAGAGTCAGAAAAGCAATGTCACTCCGAGAGTCAGAGAATTTCATCAATTTTGCTAATTGCTGTTCCAAAATGATACGTTTGCAAAGCGAATCATGAGTCTTTACGTATGATTCTCACGGATATTAGCGAAAGGAATGATCACGTGCTTGCGAAACTTAGTAGCATGAGTTGAAAAATGATCTCTATGGACCCAGGTTGGAAGGGCGGATCAGATGAACATAAGTTTGGTGACTAACCATGCCACTTGTGAGAAAAAAAATACAAAAGAGTATCAGAAATATTGCCAACAATGGTTTTTTTTTTTTTAATATAGTAGTGAAAAGAATTATTATGCATTAATCGTTTGATAAAGTTCTGAAAATTGCCCCATCTAGACGTGTTTGATCCACCCCCCCCCCCCCCCCCATCACCCAAAAAAAAAAAAGAAGAAAAAAGAACGGAAAAAGAAACAGGGAATTAAAGATAGAGACTGAGGGTAAGAGAAGAAATCAAGCGATACACAGACTGAAAGACTCTGCTGGACGAGGTAGATCGATATGCACTCCACTTCTGAAACCTTCTAATTATGCAAATTCTTATCAACGCTCTTCCTATTCAAACAACGATGAAAGCAGTTTCCAAAACTAAGATAATGGCGAATTGATTTCACGCAGCGTAACATGGTTTAGTTCCAGAAAGTTAAAGAGGTTATCAGGTCCTGTATAGAGATTCCCAAGATCACTAACTCAGTGACTTTTCAAAGTTATTATGTGAAAAAGCTGATCATCGATCGTCCACGCATTTACGTTGAAAATAATCCCGGAAACCGAGTCAGAGACACAATGCTGAAAACGAACAGTGCTTATACCTTTCCTCGACGTTTTTTACTTAGATCTAAAAAATTCGCCTCTTTCTTTGCGAAGATCTGCTATTTCTAGATTTTCTTATTCAATGTCTTGGGGACGCCATTGCCGATACTTCTCCCGTTTTATTGTTGAGCATATCTTTGGCTAAATGTGGTAGAAACCCCGAAGACTTCGAAGGAAATTTCACTGTTTTGTCTGCATTAATTCTAATAGTAGTGATTGACTATCAAGAGCGATTTTCTGTAAAACCACGGGTAGGTGTGCAAGATGGAAAAATTGAAATCTCCCAAACTTTGTCACATTAAAGCCCTTATGAATCTATTTTAGAAAATACAAGATTCAGTTTCTTGTGATTGATGTTTTCCAAAAAAATAATTTTTTTGAATTTTCACTTCCGAGAGGCCCTTAAACCACCGAAAAATGTGCTTCGCATCCTCGCTCGGTGAATAGAAGCGGAATCGAATACCATGAATACCATGACTATTGCGATATAAGATGATTTTATGACCCTTCCTTGGCATGAAAACGTTGTGGTAATTTCAAGATTCCAATCTGAATTTTTAATTTTCTTTCAGAATCGCCCTCTAAAGCAGTTTCATCGCGACAATCAATTTTGCCATTTTTCAAAGGTAAAAACCCTTCCTGGTATATGGCTTTCGTCGTGTAAATGCTACTCCAGAGAGAGAGAATTCTTTCTTCTTTCAATATATGAAATAAAATTTTGGGGCAATTCAATTCAAGCAGCAAGTTTTGAGAACTGAAAACATCAACGGTACTTGCGTGAAATTTACAACTTTTGAACTTGCGGTTGCAATGACGAATACAAGTGGTACAAGAATGAACTTGGACAGCAGTTTAAATACTTCGAGAATTCGATCCTTTTCCATCAGTTCAAAAACTAAACAAACGATTATGACTTCGTAGTTTCAATTATAATTATCTGAAAGGAAAAGCATTTTTATTGTGCAAAATTGAGCTGTAAATTGAACCTCTTGACAACACTTCACTCACATAGTAGTTTATCATGGTATGATACTTTGACCTTGTCCATAAGAAACATACAATAAGTGATTTTTTAAAGAATAGCGATGCTTTAAAACCGTTAAGTAAACGGTTCTATGTTGCCGTCACGCTTTGTCCACGGCATGAAAATTTTTTAAAACAAAAGAAAAACAGTGGACAAGAAAGGCACACTGGGAAAATAAACTCTTTTTCTCTTATTAAAGTTATACTCATGCTCTACAGTCTAGTTTACCACCTATTACTTATCCCTCGTGTGAATTAACCCTAAACAACAAAAACAACAACCAAAAAAACACTATCCATTTGCGGAGCAAACACCTGTGTCATTTAATTACGTTTTCATTTGGTCTTTTAGTTCCAGATTATTCTCAGCCGCTCAGCTTTGAGCGCCAGTTTTCCTCAGGGGACTTTGCAGAAGTATCTCAGGCGGTCAATCAGCCAAAATCCAGTTTACAAGAGACTGGTGAACAACATTAAGATGACAAGGTAGAGGACCGAGACCTAAGCGCTATGTTTTCTTGTCTGCACGATGTTACATTAGCTGAGCTTACGCAATGGTCTAGCGCATGCGCCGTGACGAGACCAAGCACATGTTCGGGACACAAAGTTTATTTTCCTTTATCTGAGATAACTAAATAAAATTACTGTAAAGCTGCATATCCTTTTACACACGAGGGTTGCCGCGTTGAGATTAATCAGCGTCACTATTTTAATTCCCAACAGGAGATCGGTTCCTGTCCCAAGATTGATTTTATTTGTTGTTGCTGTCTTTTTTTTTTTTTCGAAAAGCCTACACAGCATTCTTTTAGCAATTATGGGATTTACTAAGGAATGTTTTTGTCTGCTTTGGACCCAAGCCCAAGCCAAAGCCAAACCCCCTTCCCTCCCCACCCCACCCCCTTACCTGGGTCTAGTCAAAGAGGATGTCACCCAATCTAGTTTAGCTGAGGGATTTTGGTCTTTTTTCAACAATGTATGTATATGAGGTGAGTAAGTGTTTGTCCTATTCTGCCATCATTTTGCTTGTACGATTTCTTTCAGACGAAATGCGAACATTTTGATGAATACTTTTCATATTTAGATAACTGTTACAAGCCAGGCTTCAAAGTAAACAAATACGCAGGTACGGGAAGTGTTGCCGGTCATGAGGTTTACAGCTCAATTTCGCACAATAAAAATGCTTTTCCTTTTAGATAATTATAACTGAAACTACGAAGTCATAATCGTTTGTCTTGGTTTTGAACTGGTGGAAAAGGTTCGAATTCTCGAAGTATTTTAACTTCTGTCCAAGTTCATTCTTGTACTACTTGTATTCGTCATTTCAACCGCAAGTTCAAAAGTTATAAATTTTACGCAAGTACCGTTGATGTTTTCAGTTCTTAAAACTTGCTGTTTGAATTGCCCCAAAATTTTATTTCATATACTGAAAGAAGAAAGATTGCTCTTTCTCTGGAATAGCATTTACACAACAAAAGCCATGTACCAGGAAGGGTTTTTTACCGTTGAAAAATGGCAAAATTGATAGTCGCGATGAAACTGTTTTAGAGGGCGATTTTGAAAAAAAATAAGAAATTCAGATTGGAATATTTTGAAATTACCACAACGTTTTCTTACAAAGGAAGGGTCATAAAATCATCTTATATAGTAATAGTCATGGTATTCATGGTACTTGATTCCGTTTCTATTCACCACGCGAGGATGCGAAGCACATTTTTCGGTGGTTTAAGGGCCTCTCGGAAGTGAAAATTCAAAAAAACATTTGTTTGGAAAATATTAATCACAAGAAACTGAATCTTGTATTTTCTAAAATAGTTTCATAAGGGCTTTAATGTGACAAAGTTTGGGAGATTTCAATTTTTCCATCTTACACACCTATCCGTGGTATTTACAGAAAGTCGCTCTTAAAGGCGTATTATTTCCATAGACTACCTTTTTATTAAACAACCAGAAATACATGTTTGTCTTTTTATTCTTTTTTTCGATATTGAATTGAAATTTCATTTCTCGCTGGGACCCGTGATAGATTGTTGACAGGACCCGAGTAAAAGACTCCATAACGCGACGACATTCGTGCTCAGATAAATAAAATAAACATTGTTCTATTATCGTGTAGGTCGCAAATTTCAATCCATTTGAGATTCCTCTTCAAATAAGGTTGATTGCCTGGAACAGGTCCCCTTCTCCTAAGTAAATACATGATTAATTTGTACATTCTAATGGAAAAGAACTGTTCTCGTATGGTAAACGCGTGAACTTTACTTGTAAATAGCTTTAGGAATTGAATGGAGACATCCTTAAGGATGACCGCGATATCTCCTCCATTTCCTTTATCTCACGGATCAGAGGGGCTCGTCGTTCTTGTTCTCGTGTTGTCTCTTCGAAACCCAAATCGGACTGTCTCACGGTGTTCTGATTTGTTGTCATCATTGGTACGCGACTTCCATGCATAGTGGGAAGGCATGCCCCGTTAGCACCCCTCAGAGAAACACGACACTCTTTGTTGAAGATGGCGTAAATACATGGATTAATAGCGGAATTTGCATGACCGAGGAAAAGACCTAAGAATGAAACATACTCAGGCGGACAGCCATGAAAGATAAAGAGCAGACACAGGTAAGTGTAGTATGGAAGCCAACAGAGTCCAAAGACGATCACAATTGTGATGAGCATTCTGAGAACGCGTTTCTTTGTGACATGCTCCACGAACTGATTTGGGGCAGTGATGTTTCCTGGCACTTGCCTCCTCCAAACCTTCCGAACAACGGCTGTGTACAGCATGGTGATAGCAACAAGAGGTAACGCGTACATTATAGTTAGCAGAAAGATGGTATAGTTCCTGTGAGACTTCTCACCGTCAAATGCAGGAGTCCAATCCTCGGTACAGTGTAAGGTGCCATCTGGTTTCTCGATAACTCTCATAGCGTACAACATTGGTGACGCGCTGACCGTGGAGATCACCCAAATAATGACTATAGTTAGGGTAGACAGAGATTTAGTGGTACCCATTTTGAGTGGAAAAAAGACAGCAAGATACCGATTTACAGCCATGGCGACAAGTGTTAGGACAGAGCAAGCCACGGAGAGACCCTGAACAAATACAATAGTCTTACATAGAATGACTCCGCCAGCTCCGTCTAACCAGAAAACTTGCTGTCCTGTGGAATATTTGATGTGGATCCAGATTTCTATCGTCATGTTAAATAAAGATGTCAACAAGTCAGCAATCGCCATAGACACAATAAACTGATTGATAGCGACCGATCGTAGATGGTGGTCTTTTAACATGATCACCACCACGAGAAGGTTTCCTACTGTTGACAGAATGAAAATACACAGGTATGCAGCTGCTTTAGCGACCTCTGCTGCTTCTCCTTTAGTGAGATCTGACCCAGGGTCAGGGCAGGAACTAGTGTTGTTGGACGCCATAGCTTTAACTAAGAAAAAAATACATATAACAAATGAAATAACAACAGTACTTTAAGCAGCATAATTATTGAGCTTCATCACGCCGTGAGTTATAGAACGTGAACTTTTCCAAGACCGCAGAGTAACAGTTCAAATATCTGGTTGGATGGTTCCGGCAACTAACTTGTTCCTTTACCCATGTAACATTATTATGCTTATAACCTTTTAGGAATAAAATCGTTGATGCTGAAATTAAGAGCCCAAGTGTAACTCCTGGTAAGGCAAGAACGAATTGGCCACCTTCCATCACAGACTCACAATGGCTTGCTGAGTTTTCAATTTAAGATCCAAGTTGAAACCTCGACATTCCCCCCAAAAGTGTTCGTACTGCAGTTTTAATGTGGTCTACCCTTATCATGTCTGTTAGGCCAAATTTTATCATTTTTCCATACATCTATGTGTACAATTGAATTATGAACCACTTACGACGACAATGAATCTTTCGGAAGTTTCAAAAAATCTTCCACACGAACCATTTTTAAATTGATTGTCTTTTACCTAGGATAATAGTATTAAATTTTTTGATAGTCAAAGGTCTTCGTCAAGTTTCATTTATGATCAAAATTTTATATGAAACTATTTTAACTGGGATGAAGGATTTAGTTCTCCGTTGAAACCAGTACATAATTTTGTGCTATCCAAACGATACCTCTTACAATTTTGACTTGAAAGAATATTAACCTGTCGCGCAGACATGGTTTGACACATATAAACTCTTCCAACGTCATCTTCTTCACTAATTTTCCTTTTTTTGTCTACGAGATTAAGGATCAAGGAAATATGTGTCAAAATGTCTTTTCAATGCAAGAAAAAGGAAAAGCGTAGACGTCTGTATTAATTACTTTGACATGGAGACAAGTACGTTTTCTACATTACACAGTTCATTATCATAAATGGTACACTAGTCGAAAATATCTAGAATACTTTTCGCTTGAAAATATTTGCAGTCTGTATGACATAGATATAAGGAAAAGAATTTTTTTAACGACGAGACAGGCCATTTTGACTTGCTGAAAAATGAGTTGGCGAACTATACACAAAACAAATGTGCGACTGATCAAAGCAAAATAAAAGTTGGCAGTAAGTGCGTGCATGAGCGCACTGCGTGGATGAAAAATTGGAAAAAAAATACGAAAAGAAAAGGAATTGAAATGAAAATGATAAAAACAAAACAAAAAAAACACACTGATAAATCACCTCAAGAGCACTGCTTTGGATCTTCTTCTCAGAAAAGAGATGGCAATAACACTACTTCACGGCCTTAACAATCTTAACTAAATAGCTTCCTAAATAAAGTAGCAGAAAATTTAAAGCATTACATAGACTTGCTATCAGCGATAAGCTGATAAGGAACAACAAAGGTTCGCCAAAATTAATGCCTGAAATGGTATTGTCCTCTCCATTTTGCTCCCCTCGATTAACTATGAAAAAACCCAACAGGAAGTGCATCTCAAAGGCTTATCTCTAGAATCTGACCTCACACAAATTATTTTCAGCATGAACAACTTCCTCTCGATTTTCTCTTTCATGGCAATACTTGTGTCGAGCCAAATCTTAGCGTTAAATGCTAGAAAAATCTGCTTTGCAATATTTTTGATTGCCGGCCTCCTTTAACGTTTCTTTAATTTTGCTCCACCATCTTGTTGAGTCAGGACTAGTTTATATCAATATCCGATATCGAAACGTGACTGAGGCATTGCACGGAAACGTTCAACTGATCTACGTCGTGATAGACCATTTCAACAGCGTATCTTCATCTTGAAATAAATGAAAGCTAATTGAAATAAGCCCTGTACACAGATATTTTTTTTACTTGAATTAGAGAGCTGTTCCTGAAGAGTAAGTTTGAGATATACTGCGGAAACTTCGTCAATTCATCTCACGTTATAAACCTACGCCCTGGAACCATTTTATCTAAAACGGCTGAACTCGTAGAAAACTCAGTACGCCGGGTCGAGTGACACGTTTAATTTTTTCATTTGCCGAAATCCAACTGCCGTGTGAAGCGGCTCTAGAAGCAAATCCTTTATTCATCATTCCCTGGAAACTAATGATACTATCTTTCTCACCTCAGTGGAAGAAAACAGACTGGAACAAAGAGCTTTATCGGTCAGTTCAAAGTAGTGGATCACGAGGATGATGTTCCGCTTCGTCACCTTTCTGTTGTGACAATTTCAGGATTACTTACACACTGTCAGACCTCTTTTGACGTTTAAACAGAGATCAACTTACATTTCGGCGCCGTGGCATCTGAGTTTGCTTCTCTCCGGAGTAAAGGAAAATGATGTAAACTAAATCAATATAAGCTAGTTATCAGGGTTATATTAATCAAATTCTCGTGAGTTGGAGATTAAAATAGTAATTCGCGCCGTGTTTTCCATTATCGTAAACGGCATAAGTACAAACAAACGTTCCAATCTTGCGATGAGAAGCGATTCTTATTGGACAGCCGACAGTACAATATTTGGTTCTAAAGTAAATGGTACGGTTGGAAACGGAAGGGAAAGCTATAAATGTATAAATTTTGCGATCAGAAATCACCATTACATGGCTCAATTTACGGCATCAATAGGGAATTAGAAATCTTGCTTCCTCCTTTTTTTTCTTAATTCGAAAAAAAGGAAACATGCTTGGATGACAACAAAAATTAAATACACCATGCACCAAGTTTATAAACGTCACTGTAATATGCGCTTTACATATGCAATGAAAGCACTGTCTTCTTTCGTGTGCTACCATGGACTTCTTTTCTGTAAATATGTTATCCTTGGTGACCGATCAGAAATGTGTTAAATTTACAACACAGAGACGCCATAGCTTCAGATACAGATGACAGGGGGGTTAAAAAAAAGTAAAATTTGGAGGTAAAACGAAGAAATGGTGAGATAAATATCCGCTTGACGTGAAGCAGTTCTTTCTGTTATTTTAAAACACGTCACGTATTCTGACGGGAGAATGGATGAAAAGCACCGACAACAATTACTGGGCCCTTCAGAGCCGGAACACTTTGGCAAGTTTAATAATACCATCCCACTTACATGCCTCTCGTCAAAAGATAATGACGCAACTGAGATAATCAAACTAGAATAACATCTGTCGTAGAAGTTTCCTTCCGAGGTTCCCAGCTCAAAAGAGGTTACAGCCATTCCTAGTATTCTTAAAGAGCTTGAAATTTACAAACCCAACGGCTGCATCAATAGAGATATTTTCTTAATAATCGAACTTTCCGGCAAGATCAGTCAATCTAATTAAGTTTTTTGTGTAACTTTAGAATAACGGCATATCTATTATTACATTTAACGGAACAGTCGGTGATTTTTAACTCAGGGTCAATGCTATTGGTCGCGGGTTAAAAGCCAACTGACTTTTCATTAGCCGAATCGGACCAAAGTACGCTAGTTGAATTAACTGTCAAGTTGGAGAAGTCGCTCCACAAACGTCCTTACAAATGTTCCTAGATTTATAACGTTTTAGGAAAAATAAGTCATCGCAGATTACGTTTTGATTTCGAGCACAAAGTATTAGGATCAGTTTAAGGTTGTGTTTGAACTCGATCCAAATATGAACGACTTGTTTAGAACAGTTTTATTGAGTTAAGAGAAAGCTCCAGAGAGAGTGACTTTTGCCCCAGGAAGTCTTTGTTCTAAGGATATGTAGCCAAGTACATGGTTGTTTTATCTTATTTTAACGAGAAAGAGGATGCAAGCACATTATACGTGCTGGAGGTATATTAGTTTCAGATTTCTTTATCGAGAACCAGATGAAATGATACCGGGTATTTACAACACTGCTGTAAGTTTCCGGAAATATATTCGTTCAATCAGCATCCTTTAATTTTTTTTTTTTTCTTTCATGTCACGGTATCCATGAATTTTTCGATTCAAAGAAGATCCGGGATCAGACCATCTGCTAGTGACAGGAAGTAAGTATAACTAAACGAAGACTTGTGAAATTAGTAGGTAATTTCGTTCGCGATCACGTATCACGATCACGTATTGTTCGAAACGTTCGCAGTATGCGTGACAGTCTTCCGAACTGGGGTTGAATGTTAGGGTTCGAGGTATGCTTTAACGCGTGCACAGAACAAGTGCTCTACACGACTACTTTAATAGAATACTCATGGAACTTAATTTTCAATGATAAATATGTGAATAATCACGTGACTGCGGTTAAAGGTGTGCTAACCAATAGAATTCCGATTATGTAATAGGGGAGCAGAAATGGCGCAGGGGAGCAGGGATGGCGCAGTAGTGAGAGCACTAGCCTCCCACCACTGTGGCCCGGGTTCGATTCCCGGACCTGGCGTACCCTGTGGGTTGAGTTTGTTGTTGGTTCTCGTCCTTCCTCCGAGGGTTTTTCTCCGGGTCCTCTGGTTTTCCTCTCTACGCAAAAACCAACATTCCAAATTCCAATTCGATCTGGAAACAGTGGACAAGAAGAGCCACCCAGTGGAATGTCCATTGCTAAATTATTTATTATTTATTTAGGTCTCTATCCAATAGGAACAAACACTACATTCCCCCCACACTTATTTCAAAGGCTTGCTAATCAATTACTTTAATAATTGTGTATTGAATACTAAGTGTTGCGGTGCTTTACGCTGTCGAGTTGGATAGCGTGTTTGAAGTTGAGGTTGCGCTTTCACTGCTGCGTGTGTATCCTCATCGTTGCCATTCTCGAAGTGAACTGTGTACCGTTATCACTCACGAGTTGCTGTGGAATGCCATATCGAGCAAACATATCACGAAGCTTGTGATTGTCGCTTCACTAGCGATGCTAGGCATTATTTCTACCTCCAACCATTTTGAGTGACTATCGACGACGATTAGAAACACTTTATCCATAAAAGGACCTGCAAAATCAATATGCACTCTAATCTCTGCCACGGCAGTTTAGGCCAATCCCACGGGTGTAAGGGTGCCGGTTGGGGCTTGTTGCATGATTTCTAACAATTGTTGCATTTCCATACAACCGTGACTATATCTTTGTCGAGATTAGGCCACCAAACGTGAAGTCGCGCGAGTAACCTCATACGGACAATACCTGAGTGCCCAGTGTATAATTCATATAACACACGTTCGCGAAGTTGGCGGGGATATGACTTGAATTTCCCACAATAAACAACCATCTTCGACTGTAATTTCGTGACGTTTGCTGAAATACAGTGTGATTTCCGGTGTTATTTGTTTATCTAGCCAACCTGTCATCATGTACTGTAGTACTCTCGACAAAATTGGGTCGGTTCGTGTCGCCTTGCGAACTTGATCGACATTCATCGGCAGGTGAATGTCAATGAAGTAGCAGACTCAGTTTGCAAGTGGTTGATGGATCTGACCTCATCGACTTCTTCGTTTACTTTGTCGCTTTGTATCGGCAAACGGGATAAACAATCGGCGTTTGCATTTTTTGTCGTCGAACGATACTCGATATCGTATCTTTGTAATCGTGCGGCTGCGAAAGTTGGGATACCGCTTTTCGGTCCTAGCAATGTGGTTAACGGTTTGTGATCCGTGACTAAAAGAAATTTCTTCCGCACAAGTATTAGTGAAACTTCGAATATTATGCTAAGTGCTCCTTTTTCTATCTGCGAGTAATTACGCTCGCTTTTGGCGTACTCGAAGCATAGGCGGTCGCTCTTCCCCAGAAGGCAAAACGTGCGAGATTACTGCGCCGATGCCATACTGTGAGGTACCTGAGTCGAGTTTTAACGGCAATTTCTCGTCAAAATGTGTCAAAACGGACGCGCTGGACAATTTGTCCTTGAGTTAATCGAACGTCTTTTGCTGATTGATCTGTAGACCATTCGACTTCGTCTTTCAGTAATTCATTTAACGGATGGGTGATAGCCGAATAATTACAGATGAATTTAGAAAAATTATTGATCATTCCCAGGTATGACCTCAACTGATGCTGATTTACGACCTTTTTCTCGATCGCATGCATTCATTGCGCAACTATTCGTTAATCAAGATATTCAACGGTAGGCTGCATGGATTTGCATTTGCTAAATTTTAACCTCAAGCCAGCGCTTCCCAACCTAGCTAAAACCTCATTCAGATTAATCAAGTGCTCTTGATCATTTTTCCCCGATATATAAATATCGTCTACTCTACAAACGACCATCGGTATACCCTGTAGTGCTTGCTCAATTTTTGATTGAAAGATAGCCGACGCAGAGGATACCCCAAAAGGTAAACGAATCTTTTATTTGCCTTATTTTAACAATAAAAATATTTAATTACAGCGATAACGGTTAGAAGACGAGGAGACCCAAGAAGGCACCAGGCTTATGGGTCTACATAGACCATTGTGAGTATTTATGGTTACAGACTCCCTTGAATCCTCGTCTAAAAGAATTTGTTGGTCACTTAATTTAACAAATAACTCTTCGGGGTTTGGTAATGGGTGTTGGTCAACCTCCAAAACGGAATTGAGGGTGACTTTGTAATCCCCACAAACTCTAATTGAATTATCTGGTTTAACGACAGGAACTATCGGTGCCTTCCACTCTGAGTAGCGCACCTCTTCGATCGCTCCTATGTTTTCTAACCGATCTAATTTTTGCTCAGTGGCTCCTTTTAAAGCATACGGAGCTTGGCGCAGTTTGAAAAACTTCGGTTTTGATTCGGGCTTAACCAATAATTTAGCTTTAACGTCTTGCACAGTACCTAACTCATCCTTAAATACTGAATGATGTCTAGGTAACACGTTATCTAAATCACAACTTATCTTCTCCAATTTAACTTAATGTTCTTCAGCCAGTTCCTTCTAGAGAGGCTTGGTCCGTTCCCTTTGAGAATTGGAGCGGTAACATGGTGGTCTGGTCTTGATAGATAACTTCAAACAGTGCTTGTCTAATGATTTCGAGGGTTTCTCCTAAGTAAGTCTTCGACTTAATTTGGGACTCATTTAATGACTTTAATGGAACTTTCGGGAACCGCCTTCTCCACGCCTCTTCGGAAATGATGGAAACTGACCCACCAGTGTCCAACTCCATCGACATGTTATCACCATTCACCTTTACAGGAACCATAGTGGATAGTTTAGACTTTTCCTGATGAAGGTGAAAAAGTTTATATTCGTCGTTTAGCTCTTTCGGAAGGGTATCGTCTTTCACATATCGAACTGGTTGTCTTCTCGCACCTTGATTCGGACGTGATCCATGGGCGTAACCACCTGAGGATGTGGGTGCTTTCTTCTTACAAACTTTGGCGATATGCCCTTTTGATTACAATTCCGACAAAATTCTTCCTTAAATCGGCATTTCTGCGGGATGTGGTCCTCGCCACAACGGAAACACGGTCTCTTTGGCTTTATCACTTTTGGCGGATGCGATGACTTCATGTAATGTATGCCACTATTTGCGGGGGAATTCCTAGAGTTGTTAGCTTGCTTATCAGCAACTTCTACCGTCAACGCCATTTCTACTGCTGTCTTCCACGTGAGACTTTTGTCAGCTAGGAGTCTTTTCTGAATTTGTCTGCTTCTCAGGCCACAGACGAATCGATTCCTAAGGACTTCCTCTAAAAATGAGCTGAAGGCACAATGTTCCGAACACTTCTTTAGGACTGCAATGTACGCCGCCACACCTTCCCCTTCGAGCTGTTCGCGCTTGTGGAAGTGAAAGCGTTCAGAGATGACGATCGGCTTTGGCTCATAGTGATCTCGTAAAGTTACCACCAAATCTGTCAGCTTTACACTAGATGGCTTTGCCGGGGCTAGCAAATCTCTCAAAACGTTGTAGGTGTTGCTGCCTATCGAAGTCAGGAAGGTGGCCACTGCCTTCTTTTCGTCCTTAATTTCGTTCGCGATCACGTATTGTTTGAAACGTTCGCAATATGTGTTCCATGCAGTCTTCTGAACTGGGGTTGTATATTAGGGTTCAACGTATACTACTATAGAGCAACGCGTGCACAGACCAAGTGCACTACACAACTGCCTTATTACAATACTTATGAACTTAATGTACAATGATAAACATATGGATAATCACGTGTTCGCGGTTAAAGGTGTGCTGACCAATAGAATCCAGATTAGATAATGATATCTATCTAATAGGAACAAAAGCTATATTTCCCAGCCCTAAGATTAAAATGCGACGAAAATGCGACGAAAATTCAAGATTACATTTAATTTGCATTCATCCAAAGTTAAGTCATTGGCCTAAAGCGGGACAATATATTAACCTTGGAGATGTCATCTCTGCAAACAAATATTATTCCTTTGGAAACTGGTTCTCACAAAGGCTAATTCCATTATGCTGATGAGTGATTGAGAACGTGAGCTCGAGACTTTGGCTGGGGCCAAAAACAGTACACGAATGAGGCGTTGATGTTTAAAGTCTTACTCCAAAAAATTTTATTAACATTTTTAGGCAAAACCATTTTGAAAAAAAATTGGGTTTAACTTTGTATTTGACATTCAAAATCTTTTTCTTTCAATCTTTTCATCGTTCTAACCTGATAAGCTGCTTCAGAACTTTTATCGCTACAACTGAGATATTGACAGAAATACATGTATTTTCGTAACCGAAAGCCAAGTCCTCGTTTATCTGAGTTAACAGTTTTACTTTTAATGTTATCATGGAACCAAACTGACTTAATATTGTGTATTAGCCAATCATGTCTAGCCCCTAGCCAGGCACCTTCGACTTGCTAATTCCGACATTTCCTTGACTTTACTCAAAGTCAACCTTCGTAGATACCGTTGGCTCAAGATAACGATGTGTTACAGAATGTGGATTCTTTGTTAAATCCACGGAGTGGCTACGCACACGAGGGAGATCATCAGGAAGGATAGTCAAGAAACACTGGCAGATATTCTTAAAGCCGTTTTTGAAATCCTGACTAAATACAACGTAGATTAATGGGTTTATTGCACAGCTGATATTGCAGAGAAAAAGTACAAGGAAGTAAAGAGTTGAACTCCGACAAAGCGAACCACTGTAAAGTGCGATCACAATGTGAACTTTGACTTCTACCTCACACCTCCCAGAATGTGACTGTTTTCCTGTATAATAATTAGTTCTGTATGGGAGAACCTTGACCGAGGTCAAGATTCTCCCATACAGACTGACCTAGCTCGGTTAATAAGATGTTTATAATATGGCTGTGTCTTATATGCCAATTTTTTATATTCTTTGTACTTTTTTTTCTCTAGACCGGTCTAGATGGGAAAATCTAGACCGCTTTCAATATTGATCTCAGCCAATCAAACTCGTGAATTCGGTATTTCCCAGTCCTTGTGAGACACCGCCATATAATAATCCAAAATACAGAATGGATATAATTCATTCAATTCGTTGATAGCTTTTCAGGAGTTGCGAGTTGAAGTCCTACTAGTCGTCAATCTTCTTAAATTTCGTCAGGCTAAGAATGCTGGGACCACTGGGTTTTACAGAGAAGCTGATCTCGCTCACATCCCTGGTCTGACTGCGCACACATGGAACATCAGCAGAAAAGCAGGGGAGGCAGTGGCAGAGAGCTTTGAAACCGTTTCTAAAATCCCGGCTAAATACAATGTAGATATTTGGATTTATCATACAGTTACCACATGCCAGAAAGAGTGCCAGGAAGTGACGAGTAGGACTAAACACGCAGGAAGAACGGCCGTAAAGCCCCAACATAACATTTATTTTAACCGGAAGCCAGAATAGTGCGAACGTAAGAACAGCTATGATGAGCATCTTAAGGACGTTCTTTTTGGCTTTGAGTTCTACTTGTTGATTGGCTGTGGTAACGTGCCCTGGAATCCTTCGCATCCATATCCTGTAGATGATGGCGGTGTAAAGAATGATGATTTCCAACAGGGGCAGAGCATAAAACATGACGAAATCGGCTGTGGTGTAGATTGTATTATAGTACATTGGGATGGCTGGTTCCCATATCTCGACACAGTATATATTTTCTCTGTATTCAACGAGGTCATTGACGTAAAAAAAGATAGAACTTGATATTGCTGGGAGAAGCCACATGGTGATTATTAGCCGGACTGCTTTACGAGAATCGATTGCTCTTCGCAGAGGGAAAAATACAGCGAGGAATCGATCAGCAGCGATCAACGCAAGCGTCAAGATGGCGGCATTTATGGTCCAGCTTGTTAAGAATCCTTGGAGCTTGCAAATAGTCTTACCAGGCCAACCTGCATAACGCAAGGTGAAGGCGGAGTAAATTAATATGCAACACATTTTGACGCGAATCTTTATTATTTTAAAAAAAAATTGAATAGGAGTAAATATGTATTTAGCAAATCAAGGAAACAAACTGTTTTAAATAAATTTTTACGGGTATGCAATTAACACTGCACGTGGGCTCAGTGACTCCATCCCCACTCCCAAAAAGCAACAGACCGGAAAGGATTCTGAAAGCATAATGTTAAATCTCATTACAAGGAAATAGACCTCAGATTTAACTGAATAAACCAATTCTATCCAACCACTTATTATAGAAATCCAAGAATATAACATTTGTTAAAGTAAAGAATGCTACCTAAGTGGGGCGGGGGGGAAGGGAGGGGAAGGGGGGAAAGGGAGGGGAAGGGGAGAGGGGAAGGGGAGGGGAGAAGGGAAAGGAGGAAGGGGAGGGGGAAGGGGAGGGGGAAGGGGAGGGGGAAGGGGAGGGGGAAGGGGAGGGGGAAGGGGAGGGGGAAGGGGAGGGGGAAGGGGAGGGGGAAGGGGAGGGGGGTCTAAAACCAAACAAACGAATGATCCAACAGTAAATTTATTTCCTAGAACATTCTCTTAAAGAAAGCATACATTTTATTGACTTATGACTTTAGCGTTGTTTATTTTAAGGGTAATCGTACGCACGCATTCAAATTAACCTTATGCAACTTGCGCGAACAGATAGAAATTGCTTGCTCGATATCTGCCCGATACCTGCCCGATACCTGCCCGATACCTGCCCGATACCTGCCCGATACCTGCCCGATACCTGCTTGAAGTTGTTTCCACTCATGATCAGAGATCCGTCCTATTTTCGAAACTCACAGTTTTCCGCCAAGCTTCGCTCTCGGAAAACTGTTTGTTCCTCGGAACAGCAGATGATGTCTGCGGACAAATATCCATGCATGTTTTCTCGCCAAATTGAAGCTATTACTATTTTATCAGGATCAACAAACAACCGTAATTACCAGTAATGATAAATCCGAGTTGCGGTGCTATCCTTCCCTGGACGTCTGGTAGAGTATTGATTAAAATAATTAACAGATTCAAAATACACAAGCTCACGAGGAAGAAGTTTGTCGGAATGTGTATCATTCGGTTTTTCTTTATTATGGCGATCAAAAACACGTTTCCGATGATGGATCCAGCCATGATAATCGCGAAAGCGGACACTTGGAACCATACCTCTACGGTGGTGAAAGGACGGGTGGGACATCTGTAGGAGGGCGATGGTTCTGACGTTGAATTGGAACTTGTGTTGTTTGTCATAATAATCTTCTGCAAATAGGGGAAAAAAGGGAAAACTTTAACTTTGCCCAAAACTCTATTCATCAGTCATTTTTTTTAGATCAAGGCTTTTAGGGATACCAGCTTGTAAAGGAAAAGGCACCAAACACATTTCCTCCCTATGAGTCACCCACAGGGAGGAAATGTCAGGATTTTAACTTTTCTGGCTTTTCTTTTGCTGACTTTTAAGACATAACCCTGTAAAAGCGATTCTGAATAAGCACAAAACTGTGTTCGATCGTGCGCGCTAGTTCGCGAACAATATCGCCGACAGTCCATTATCATTCGCGTACCATTTCACTTCGAGCATCGATCGTCTAAAAGCTGTGTTGTGTTTTCAGTGTAGCTCTCCTCTTTCCTCCACTTTTTGCAGGCTGAAGCACCTTCCATATCGACACAGGTAGCTTCATATTCACGCTTTTTCATTTAACCTGCTCGACCTTACTCGCTCTTTGCTTTCTTGCACGTATCAGCCCGACAGCTGGGCAAAACTGTTTCCAAAATAGCTTGGTTCAATGTGATTGGACTACAGCCCTCACAGAAGTTAATTGAATGTAAACCAAACGACGACGCCCCAAAAAACTTTAAGTCACTTTTTCTCGTAAAGTGCTTTCGCTTGAGTTTTGAAATTTTATGAGTCTATTCTGGGCCAATACTCGGTCAATTTTCATGATATTTGTAGATCATGTCAGAAATACAATGAACCCCAAAAGAGTGTCTGGAAATTTTGATTCTTTCCTTACTTTTTGAGATATAGCCTCTACAATGAAAACTTTGTTCAAAAACACTACTTCGAATTAAAAAAAAAACTATTAAAAAATATTAAGCGTCAAAAGACGAATCCTAGACACTTTCGTAAACTTTGCCCCGTTTACTAGGGATAGACTTCTATCGAACTAAACTCAATCAAACTATTTTATTCCGCTCTCGTATTCGCTTTCTTACAACGGGTGTGTAAAAAGCTACTCTGGAAAATTTGTAAGAAATCACTCTCTTATACGATATTCTCTACATTGTGATTGGTTGCGAACTACTGATTTGAAAGGTCATTCAAGGTTGCATTGATAATGTAAACCGATCAATGTCTTAAATCACTACAGGCGGCGCTTCTGGCTCTTGACATACGGTTCACACTCTTCATCTGATATGTGTCACGCACAAATAACAAAGTCTCCGACAACACAGTTTTGTAGTTTAATGTGTGCAGATCACGTTCAGATAAAAGACAGAGAGGGTGTTAACTAAAAGCGGCGTTGTCAAATAAACTTATCTCGTAGAACTTCTCTGCGTAAGAAAGAAAATAGGCGCCCATTCTGTTCAATGGCAAAAAAATAAAAAAAAATAAATGAAATATCTGAAACCGGTGTTTATCAAACATCAAGAAAATGTCTACTTTTATTGGGATAGCGTAAATAATTTTCAGGCTATTTCAGTTCGAATGAAATCGCTAATTAACCTTCCCTGATACCTTAATTAAACTGACAAGTTCAAACTCATGAAAGTTAGAGCTGTTCACCTGAAACTGCGTCGCAAAGTTTTTAGAGGCTCGTTAAAACAGAAAACGGATGATAAAAACTATTACAAGTTTGGTCTCCTGTACTGTTTGGTTTCTTGCGCTAATGCCTACTGGTCCTCAGGTGCACGAAACAACAGAAAAAGCCAATCATTCTTTTGCAATTGAGAAACGATAAAATGTAAATGATATGTTTGCAGTTTATTTCAATTTACTTGATACCACACGGATAGAAATTACATTTAATGATTCTTCGATGCTGATTTTTCACAAGTGTTATGAAACTTCTGAGGTGACTATGTCCGAATCTGATTTATATCAATACGTCCTCTTTAGAAAGAAAAGCGTGTTTGCTATAAATATTGTCACAAAAAGTACTTTGTCCATAATTTGTATCAAGGGCTCTTAACTCGGAAAGCACAAAATTTGAATTTTTTTCAGTTTTGATGTAGTATATTAGGAATTGCTAAAATGCAGCTGTGAACAGCTTTGACACGGCCAGCAAAGCAAGAGCTCCATTTCAATAAGTTATTGAGCTAAGCTTTGACTGGCAGCTTTGATCGTTGGATTGGATTTATGTGTTTACGAGTCTAGCTCTTTAGCCACAGATGGTGTACTACAGATTTACGATATTTGTTTCTCTCTAGTTAGGACTTGTATAAAGTATTTGCCATCACTCTTTTCTGCGGTATTCATAATAATTTCGAAAGAACTTTTTAAGGTCTCATTACTGCTATCTTTGTAGCATGGCAGTTCGTCTGTTCTAATTTACAAGGCAAATTCCATTCACAAATACATGACCTGACAACGTGCTTCGAATTTAAAACTCTAAAAATTCTGAGAATCAGATAGATGTAGGGTTTGGAAGTTCTACGGCCTGTTGAAATGTAGCGTTGTTGAATTTTTATCTCACAACGAGATGTTAATATTTATCTAAGAGCTTCTTAGTGTTAGACTTTTAAACGAGAACCAAATAAAATTGTTTTGAATGAGCACAAACATGCTTTCGATAACGAGTGGCAACGATTACAGATACAAAATTCTTGTTCTAAGGAGACTCGTGATTTCTTATCTCTACTGTCTCTTTAACATAAAACACGACACTGCTCAGTTTCAAAACAAATTTAGTTTTCGAACCACCATGCACCTTGAACAATACACTAATCTCATAATTTCAATTTCATAAAATTTAAAACGACTTACCTGAAATGTTTGGTCCCGATTTTTGTCTGGCACTGCAACGGACTCGAACGTTCCCAGCCGAAAACGTCGTCCTGTTTCTTTTAAGCGAAAGAGAAAATTACCAACCGTATCACCCAATGCGTGGGTGACGTAAAGCCTTAGTTAAAATTACATTATTTTTGTCGAGTTAACATCATAGTTACTTTCTTCAGACCACACGGATAGGCGTTCAATTATTTTTCGATATTAGTCTTTAACAATAGAGAGTTGACAAATTTCCGTGAGGCCCAATCAACAGTATCAGCGTGTTTATGTTTGAGTTATCTGCTTTATTCAAAGTCATCTTCGACGTGACTTCCTCGGTGTTACAATGCGACGTTTACCCGCTCATTATTGAACTGAATTATAGAAGTGCTGCTTTCCTTAGCACTTATTCATGCCGGGTTTAGGTAGGTGGTTGAACATATATTTCCTGTAACTTTAGTTCACAGAATATGCAGGGCAGTTACACTATCGAGACCCGGGTTGAGTTGAAACTGATATCAGTTAAAATGACTCCATCGTGTAATGGTTTAATTATTTACTTACATGCGCGGACAAGGGCAGGTGTGCTTAGAGCTAAGAGGACTTTCCCAAAAGAAAAAGAACAAGCAATGTTCTAACAGGTTGATAACCATGCAACTGAAAAGGAAATAGGGATTCCGCCCATAAACCAGTAGAATTTGAATAATAATTCATAGACCTTTATTCCGTATCGGGTGTAAGGTTAAAATCAGTGTCGAAATGATCAAAAGGATAGGAATAATACCAATGATAATTATAATCATAGCAAAATAAAACATAATTTACACGAGAGAGATGGAGTTGCAGCGGAGCTGTCGTGGCCTTTCAAGAAATTGGAACAGGACCGATAAAATTCCCTAGTTGGTTATGGAGGAAATAAAAAAGAAAGGAAGTGGCTGTGAAAGATCGAAGATATTTATATTTGAACCATATGGTGGTCATAGAGAGGTTACAAAAATAGTCCCGAAAGACAAGAAAGCTCGCCAAAATGCTGAACAAAAGTGCAAATTCAAAGGTCACAAAAAAGCTCTGTCGACATTAAATTTCCGCTGACATTAAAATTGACACTCTTGACTGTTTTTTCCAAAGACGTTATAGACTGTAATGGAAAAGAGGATGAAAATTGTAGAATCCTTTGCACAGTAATTGAGCAAAGTTAAAATACTTTTTTCTGAGAAGTAGTCCATTGACACTCATGTGCCACAGAACAACTTGAGTGGTATCTCTCAAATTTAAACATGATAAACGATTGGCTATCCAGAATTGGTTCATCGACCTTAAACCAATTACTATGTAATTTGGCACTAAGTATGAGTTATTTTAGAATTTAATGTGTTTCTTCATTTTCTTGGGATTGAGTCACGAATGAAGGCCGAAGTTGTTTTTAAATTACATCGGCAACATGTGTACCTCGCTTCGTAGGAGTGACTTAAACATCATGGGTTTCAATGTAACACTTGTTTTTGCTGAGAGGCGACACAACATAGCCCAAAAAAATCTATTGCAGACTGAACTAGCCTATCTGATCTTTAGATAATGTCTAATCATCGATGACAAACTCTATTCGAGTTCTTCGGCCGCCAACAATAGCGCTATCATAATGATAGCGCTATTTTACATTTGACTGGCAAGAAATTCAATATCTTACCTGTGATTCTAATAAGTTCTTCTTAAGCTAGCTATAAACATTGTTCATCAAAAACAGCAGCTCATTTTCAGTAAATGATATCCCAACAAGGGTGCTCTACGCAAGTACTCCGAGTTTCAAATAAGCCGTCGATGGTAACAGGGTGTAAACTAGAAGGATATCAGAGGAACAAAAAGGTTCGAACATCGCGGTAAAGTCGCAAATATTTAAGTCGTTTGCTTAGTTAATAATTTCAATATTTTCTTTCCATGGAAGTCGTAGAAATGAACACAATCAGTTATTTAATGGCCTCAGTTTGGCGACTGAAATGTAAAACGTTAAATTATTTTCGCAGGGACTAAAAGTATGCTTCAAAGAGCTAAATAATTATGTAAAAATGCTGATTTTAAATTTTCATCTCAGAAAGACGTCCTTATAGCATACACACTCAGCCCTGCAAACGTATCTATTTTCTAAATTTAAAAATCTTCTTCTACCCGCTGAAACGTTGGGAAGCTTAATAAGCCCGTGTAAAAATTGTCAAGCTATGAGCGACTCTTTGCAGCCGGTATAAATTTTTCTTGAAATCTAATATTTCTTAGTTTCGATTTTCCGGTCAACTTTGTTCAAAAATATATTTATTTTCATCTCTTTGTAAGTAGCATTAGCGTTTTTGTGTAATATCATCAAAATGAGCCTTTGAGAAGAATCGCTTCAAATTATCTTGGACGTTATCCAAGAAAATGAGGATTATGCTCATTATGCTCCAAAAAGACGTTTTAAAAGCAAATAAATATTTTCAAAATGTTTTCTTATTCTCAGCTGTATTCGATGAATGAGTGCTTGACAACAGATTCTCTCCTAATGCTGAATAGTGTCAAAACATTCTTTAAATAAAGACTACTAACACGAAAATACCCTAATTTTCTTCCGTTTCTCCTTAGGAAAATAGAAAATGCAATTTTGAAACACAAGGTCTTACAACAAATTGTCGAATCAACTCACAATTTTTTGTAAAATTCAGTGGTGATTTTTGCAGAGTTGACTTAACTACGTAAAGATTGAAGTCGCATGATAATATTATCATCCTGTACATCGAAGTTTTCATCCTTAATAAATCTCGTAAGCCCTCGGTACAATTGTTTCCTAAAGATACCAAAACAGTGTCAAACAATTATACGATCTTCCGAGGATTATGTCTTTTTTTGTAGAATAGATCCCTACAATCTTTATTTCGAGCTTCTCTAAGTAAGCTGACCGCTTTTCACTTGATGTACTTTCCTTGCATACATTTGGGAAAGAGGTTGAAAGGGGTGATCAGACAATAAATGCCACAATTTAAGACAAAAACTGACAGCCCATGTCATCTCGGAGTGTTCCTTAGCGAGTGGCAAGCAAATGAATCGGTACCATTGAATCCAGCGATAATCAAGGAGCGACAGAAATGGGTAAAATTTATTTTATTCAAGCATCTTTTGACTAGATTTAAAGTTTATGAGCTCACTTCTGTTTTGACCTAATTATTTTAGTTAACGAAGGAGAGTACAGGGGACATAATTAAGTTTACCGGTTAGAAAACTTACATCTTCAGTATGTTTGTGGAGTTGAATTTCAATTACTTTTCTTTTAGCTGGCTAGGGATAAACTGTAGATAGAGCAAATGGTCAAGATCTACATTTTTTAGGGCAAACGAAGACGATGAAAACATTTACCTTTCAGAGTCCTCGTTAGAACATCGAGGGCTGTGATCTGCTATGATTTAAAATTTTTCGATAAACTCAGCTGCAGTCCTATAAGGAAATGCTGTAATAGCTACTCGGAAAGTTTTTTAATTTAGCGTTTTACTGTAATTTTAATTCTTGTTTTTTTTTTTTTTTGTTTTTTTTTTTTTTAGTTTAAGTAGTTTAGCTATCTGAAATGTTTGCGTCATGGATTTTTGAGGAGTACAGCGAGTTGGAATTTGGAAAAGCTTATCTATTTGGTAGTTGTGCCTTTTTTAGTACAACGCAAAGTAAAGCCTCATTAAGATATTCTCTGGGGTAAAATAAAAAAACACAAGATATCAGCCTTTACAAATAAAACAATTGGTGGACCAATCGAGGAACAGGAAAGTGCGTAGAAAAGAAAAATAATCATCTCAATAACGTTAGAAAGCCAACAATGGTGCAACTTATTTAGGTGCGAAGCGGTACAATTGATATTTACCGAAGAAGAAACTGGGTGATTTGTTCTGAAACAAACGAATAAAGATAATAAAAATAACGACGGAAACTGCTTATGAAAACAAAGCAAAGAATCGAGGATCGATTTTAATTTTTTTCTGCAGCTGAATCCATAAAGCCCAGTTTATGTAGTTAAAGTAAAAGTGCATTAGGCTGATTACTGCGAAAGCAGCCGTCTTGTCTCAGGAAAAAAAAAATTGACGAAGGAGCAAATGGGATATTCAATATTCAAGGGAAAAATCGAAAGGATATCACCTACTGTAATATAATAATACGCTATATAACCAAGGACAAAGGGGATATCGCTACAACCGCTGATTCACTTCATCTCTTTTTATTCAAATTCTGATCTTCTTTGGATAGATAAAAAAAACTCAAGATGAACAACAACATGAATAACGCAACATATGAGGAAGAAGGAGCTTTGTCATGTGGGTATCCGAGCGTTTCCCTCTTACAACAAACAATCCGAGCAGGAAGTGTCCTGCTGGTGTTGATTTGCTCACTTGTGGGAAACATTTTTGTCCTGTGCGTCGTTAGGAAAAACATCAAGTTGCACTCTGTGACGCATTACCTAATTGTCAACTTGACAGTCGCAGATCTTTTGATAACAGTCTTCAACATGACTGAGTTGCTCAAAATTGAAGTGACTGGAAGTGATGAAACTTTCGGTGGCGTTGCTGGCCAAGTTTACTGTATTGGGAGCATTGTTATATTGAACCTATCCGTTGCCTGCTCTATTCTCACTTTAACGGTAATTTCAATCGAGAGATTCTGCTCCATCATATTTCCGTTCAAAAGATTCATAACACTCCCACGTGCCAAAGCGATGTTGGTATCCATCTGGTTTTGTTCCTTTCTCATCACGATCCCTTTTTTCTTCAATGTGAAAGCTGTAGATTATTATGGCGACGGATTGTTCTACTGCATCGAGGACTGGTCTCCACTTGATACAACAAAAGCTAACCGAGTGTTTCAGATTATTTTCTTCCTATTGATGTACGCATGCCCACTCACTGTCATCTTGGTACTTTACATAATCATTGCAGTTAGCTTGTGGAGGCGCCAAGCGAGTGCAAAAGCCTCCTCATTTGGCAATTCCCAGAGGCGAACACGGATGACAGCACAGGTAATAAAAATGCTTGTCACCAGTGTCGTGGCGTTTGCACTATGCTGGCTTCCGCAACACGTTGCCCTGTTCATTGGGTATTTCATGCGGGACATTTGTCCCCCTGAGTTTTTGTGGTTTGGGGGACAATTACTTGGGTATGCAAACAGCATGATGAATCCAATCATCTACATTGCTTTTCATTCCGAGTACAGAAAGGAGTTCAAGGTTGTTGTTGCGAGATTTTTATCTATTTGTTGTGGACTTCGTAAAGGTGTAACAGCTCTAAACCTACAAAAGCTCAGCAAACCTGAAGATCCAGGTATGGTCAGTGCTTTATCGTTTAAAGTGAGACTTAGTGATGGACTGCCTTCTGAAATGAGTGATGAAATACAATGATGTACGCATGAAATATATGAACTTCATATATTTCATTGTATTTAATTTATCACTTTCACGGGTTTATTACGAATCAACTTAACAGCCTGCTCCCAGTTGGCTTCTTAGCTCAATTGGTAGAGCGCTGCACTAGTATCGCAGAGGTCAGTGGTTCGAATCCCGTACAGGCCTGGTTTTTTTCAGGTCTGATTTTCGCTATTGCTTAAATAGCGCTATCTACTGCGAGGATCATGCATCATATGGAAATGAGTGATGTTAACTGAAGCAGTCCAATAAAGGGGAACAGAGAAAATCAAGCCTTGAGTAGCATTGAGTAAATCCATGACAACAATACATTAAAGGAATAGATACTTTTAAGGGGAAATAACGTTGAACAAAATAAATCCAAGTTACATCTATCAAAGAGAAGGCCTCAAACAATCTGAATTATTGGATGCGATTCCCCGAAGCTGATTCAAAGTTAAAGAGACGTGCCATATTTATTAGCGGGTACTTCACAGCTTAACGCAAATGTGTCTGCGATCAGGCAAATCTTCTCACCGCACACTTGTCAGAACTGAGCGTTTTAAAAATTTCGTTACCGTTAAGTATCAACCTGTGTAAAGTATTGTGTGTATTTATTTATTTATTTAGGTTTCCAGTGTGTATATTTTTAAAACTGTACCAGTAATTCAGCCTTAGGCTGCAACTGGTCCGAAATAAACTATATTATTATTATTATTATTATTATATTATTAGGTGACAAATCTGCAAGTGTTAGATCAGACAGCATGGAGATTCATCTCTCAAAGTAAGAAATACGGTCTCGTCAAATAAAAAAAACAGATCATATAGTACTAAAATACAGCCTATTGGACCACTGGGATCTGAACAAACGCATTCAGAATTGTATATCATTGTTTAAATGGAAAGATGTGTAGCTTAATTCATGACTACGTAAATTGCTGTCAACTTGAAGAATTTAAGTTTTTAAAACAACTCCAAATCACTAAGGAATACCGAAAATTGTAACCTCAGGTCGATAAACAGAATCTTCATTCTACTGATTCTACTTGATTACTTGATTACAAAGTGTAGTTTACAGATGTGGAGAACAATTAATAGCGGTAGAACGGGACAACAGGTGTTCTGCTATCTAAGGTCACCTTAATATCTTCTAATCTTTACTTTTCTCCTTTGAATGAACATTTCCAGCCAGTATACAGCATAAGGCATGCTGTGATTTGTAGAAGCTACAACAGTGGCGTTGTCAGGTTGATCTGTAACAGTTTTCAAGTGGCACTCGTCCACTTTTGATCTGATAACCTCAGCAAATGTTAACTTAAGTATAACGTTTTATTCAGCTAGACTGCTAGGTATTTGTGAACACCTATGATATCCTTGAAATAGGATTTAGATCTAGATGCTCAGAATGGAGATTGTAGATATGGAGAACGAATCCGCGTGAGTTTGTTCAAATTGTACATAAGAAACAGATGGTGGGCGATCTTTTTCCGCTACTGAGGGCCAGTTATTATTTGTCTTCTGGGGAGGGGTGGGGAGGACTGCTTTTCACTCCATTCCCCTGAAACCATGTGATCCTCCCAAAAATTCTGCTCTCCTCCGAGAAATATTGTCAAGTCGATCCCTTAGTACCATCCTTTGAGACTGAATTCCAGTCAATGGTTCATTAAACGTAGATGAATTAGGGCGTCCTGGCCCCGGTTGTTCGAAGGTCGGATAATGCTATCCACCAGATAAATCTCTATCCGGTGGATAGCGCAGTATGTTTGGTTCAACTTATCCGCTGTACAGTGATTTATTCATTGCATCGTTATCTACCCTTCGAACACTGGGCCCTGATCGCGAAGTGTGTAAATACTGCATACAAATATCGCTAAGACTAAGCCAGTGTCGCCTGTACATTTCTCTGAGGCTTTGAAGAGCCTTTAAAATCGCTTTGATTGTAGCGATGGCGATAAAAAAGTATTTTTAATGTGGATCAGTAAGCTTATCTGCTGATTCCATGTGGCTGTCAAATTCAATTCACGGGGTTGTTAGTAAAACGCGTACGGTGTAACGGGTGACGGCGTAACGGCGTAACGAGAAACCGCGTAATGGGATTTCTTTTAATGTTATTTTTCTTTTTTTTTTCTTTTTTCTTTTTCTTTTTTTTTTTTTTTTTTTGCTATTTTTTTAACGTTTCTGCAATAGGTTATTCCGGTCAGTCTGCATTGAGGCGTTGCGTGACATAAACTTTGCAATTGCGTTTGATAAATTTTCGAATAACAGGCATTCAGATACGCATATCAACAACATTAAACGGAAAATCTTACCCCAGAAGTGAGTCTGCTGTCCTTGACATCTGCATCTACACAAAGGAAGCATTGAATCTACATCTTACCATAAAACCTTAACTACAACCGTGAATTGAATTTGACAGCCACATGGAACCAGCAGATATAAGCTTAGTATCCACATTAAAAAGTTTTTATCGTCATCGCTACAATCAAAGCGATTTTAAATGCTCTTCTATAGTTACCACTATTAATAAGCGTTAGAGGTGAGCTACATTTTAATAGAAAATGTTATGTACCATCAAATTAAGTATTCAACTTTTACTTACCAGAAAGCCTTCTCTCCCCAAGGAAAATGATTTATTCGGAAAATCGTAAACGCAAGTTGTTAGAATTGAAAAATAGCGCGCCGGACGCAAAAACTACTCAATTACTGAAACCTGCAGCTACACTAAACAAATTGTGACTGAAAAGATCGAAGAGCAAGAAAGGAAACTAACTGACTGAAAATGAAAGTCCAAAGCTTACCATCATCGTTCTTCTCTATGACCGACCTCATGTAAGCGTGAGCAAGTGCGCCCGCACTTTCTAGTGTCTCTGGAAATGCGGTAACCTTGGCCAAAGGCCGGGACAACCTTGCCAATCGCGAATACTGATGTTCACATTTAATAATAATAATAATAATAATAATAATAATAATAATAATAATAGAATTAATAAATAATAATAACATTTAAAAAAATTCAAAAAAAAGTAATAACATCAAAAAAAATCCCGTTACGCGGTTTCTCGTTGCGCCGTTACGCCGTTACTCGTTACGCCGTAACTCGTTTTACTAACAACCCCTTAAGTCAAAAAAGGAGCCAAGAATATCGGTTTCAATTTCCAGACTATTGTGAGATGATGACAGATTGAAAGAAGCGAATCGAATAACTAAAGCCAAACTCTTTCGTAAAAAGAAAAATAACAAAAAAAAAAAAAAGGAAAATAAAAACATGGGGTCCTAGAAACGAATAACCGACGATTTGGGGTGAAAATCGAAACTTACTTTTTCTCCATTAATTACAAATGCCGGTTGTTCGAAAGAAAGAAAAACCAATTTCAGGGAACAGGGACACTGAATAAGTCACAGCCCCTCTTTAAGAGAGACATGTGGACGGTCTTAATTATATTTTGCACCTGGTTGCTTTATTAGTTGCTAGTTAAGTGAGTAAACAGAGGAGTGTCGTGTTTGTACTGTCGGCGTTCTTGTTTTTACAACTACTCACTTGCACTTAGCTGTTCACGTCAGCTGAAGCAACTAGAAGTTTTCTCATTCTAAAATCAGCGGTGTAGAATTACATTCTCACGAGAAAAAATCATCATGCAACATCATCAACTGAAGGCGAAGAATTGGTGGTGAAGTTGTAAGTCGCCTCTTATGTTTGAGTTATTCGCAAAGTAGCTAGGACTACAGGTGAGGAAAGATAATGGATTATTTTGTGTCAATCGAGATTGATCATAACAGGACCCTTTTTAGGCAGCAGTAGTTTTGGGAAACAAATCAATTGCATTAAGGAATTGATACCGTCAATAGGAAAGAATTTCCTTTGAGGATTTAGTTTTGGGATCGAGCTCTCAAAATATTCTTGTGCTTGAATACCTACAACAAAAGTGTATCCCATTTTAGTTAATTTCTAGCCACTTCGCGCAATTGACGCATTCGATGCAGTTGACGTATTTTGAAATCTATTGTTAAGGCCACTGTGATTATCATTTTCAATCAATCGCAAAACTTTGTGGCTTTGAAACTTAAAAACGAAGCTACATCACGACCTCAGATTTCAATTTTCATTAAAATTTTCTATTCCTCCAAAAATCATTCTACTCCCTCAAAAATCATTCTACTTCGCACATTGTTCTTCTCTCCGTATTATAGACACTTTTAATCATTCTGGCTCCTCGGCTACACTCTTCGCATAGTATCCTGTCTTTCTCTAAATTTTCCCAATCGGCTCGGTTTGCCTTATTTTAGAGCGAAAACAAATTGAAACTGCTTTAAGACCACGACTCTCAAGTTTGAACGATCAATTTTCGTCCTTTGAAGCTGGTGTGTGTAGTCTAGCAACATTTTTTAATCAAAGGTCTCTCTTAGTTGTTATTATTACTTCACCTGAAAAGAACCGCCTCATTGAATAATAACACTTTTTGACGGTTTTGTCCGAGCTGTTCGAACTCACTGAATTTTTTCGGTTGATTTCCGAACTGGTAAATCACGAACTCGATTCCTTTGATTTCGACATCGATATTTTCTAAGAAAAAAAAAATAAAAGTAAGCAACGAACAGGCAGTTAAGCTCGGCGAAATTGGCAGAACTTTCATTATCAACAGCGTCTATAATCAGTTTTCTAAAGCGGTCGCATCACCTGCCTACTTCCAATAAATTTCTAAACTAATGAACCATTCTTACTGTATTGGTATACGACACTGTAATTTATCAAATCCGCAGAGACATTTCAATATAATTCTAAATGCGACGTGGCCTAATTTAAAACTCGCCTTCTTTAGGTTTCAATAGCTGTGTTTAAAAGTTCGCACGTTAATAGAAGAGAAGTGGGTAAGCCTCGATATCAAAACATATTGTAAAGCTTCTTTAATTTTATCTCACGGATAAATAAAGAAATATTTTAAACACCTACGTTTTTTCCTTCCCCTTTGAAAAAAAACTGTGCTCTTGACTGTCTTCGGTCGACTCGAACCGACATTTTAAATAAACACTTTTGGTATGGTAAATCGAATGAATATGTAAAATGACAGATTTATGCGCAGTTGATAATATGACTCTAAACGTTTCCGATTCTTCCGTATGAATACCGATTTCTGAAATGGCACGTTGTATTCTTCATAGCTTTCCTGTGGCGCGCTTTCTTCGCGCATATTTCTTCGCCGTTCTTGTGAAATTATCTGCTTACCATTGCAAAGCGGAAACTGAAAGCTGAGCGAAAGAAAAATTAAAATGTCTTAAACGACATTTGTGTAACAGTAGGTACACAATTCTGTCATTTCCTTGGACAATTTACTGGTCATTGCTAAAAATTTAATGATTAAAACAGGTCGTGGAAGCTTTTCCTGTCAAGATCTAGTAGGTATTCTCAAAGTGCCCTTGCCCTTAGGAGCTACGACGAAACATGTGATTTTTATTTCAGGTCTTGGTTTTATTGAGACGTATGCACCACAGGGACCTCCATGAGTAAAGACAGCTTGCTAAAGAATTCCATGAATAATCAGTCAGGCCCAGACGACGGCTACCCTTTTCCAGAATGTTCAGCGGAAGAAGAAATTAACACCTCGCAGAAGCGTTTCGTTCAGGCAACACTTTATTCGATTGCCATGGTCATTTCTTTATTTGGCAACATTGTCGTTATCTGGACCGTGCGAAAGAATCCTCGAATGCGAAATTTGACACACTACTTGATCGTAAACATGGCTATGGCAGATATCCTCATTACAGTCTTTCACATGCCTTACAAACTGCAGGTTCAAATAACAGGTAGCAACGCGATAATGTTTGGTGGATTGACAGGAATGGTGATCTGCAAAGTAGTGGGCTACAGCCAAGATGTATCCATCGCTTGCTCTGTCCTGACTTTGACAGCTATTTCCATCGACAGGTTTATGGTGGTCATGTTTCCTTTAAAAAGAGCTACTTTAAACCATAAAGCACGATCTATTGTCATTCCGATTTGGATCATTTCCATCGTGATGTGTTCACCTCTCCTTTATGTCAACCAATTATCGGAATACGAAGGGGAGTTTCTATGCTACGAAGAGTGGACTCCGCTGTTGTTCTCAGAATCAGACCCCCCCGGCCGGAGTTACACTATCACACATTTTTCATTACTTTATGTTTTACCCCTTATCGTTATAACGGTGTTGTACTCTGGCATAACAATCAAAGTTTGGAATCGGCAAATCCCCGGACAACGTCACTTACGTCATGTTCGACCCCATTCGGCCGCTAGAAAGAAACTTGTCAGGATGCTAATTGTTATCGTATGTCTCTTTGCAGTGAGCTGGCTTCCTTATCACGTTATCTTTCTACTTCTGTTTTACAGCAAGAAATACCTAGTATGCCAAATTCCAGAAACCGTATCGTTCTACTGCCTCTTTGTCGGACACGCCAACAGTGCCATGAACCCGTGTGTCTATTTTGCAATACACAAAGAGTATAGAAGAGGTCTCATGCAGGTTACACGCTCGATCTGCTGCGGGAGATCTTCACCCTTGTTAGGATGTATTATTCGACGCAAATCATCATTCAACCTGCAGGTTAATTCTGGTCTTGTAGATCAGACAGAAAGTCCTTCTTCCAATGTAGAAATGACGCACAGAAATCAATTTCTTGAGTTTGGCAACTCAACTCAAGTTGTCGTAACAAATGTAAGCCAGATACGATACGATAACGTATTGTAAATATCAGATAACAGTTCTTATCTAAAATATATTTGCATCACGATCACTCCCTCTCTCTCTCTCTCTCTCTCTCTCTCTCTCTCTCTCTCTCTCTCTCTCTCTCTCTCTTGCGCAGTTGTCACTCATTTCTCCCGTTCTGTACACCAGTTATTTCAGGCCTCATGATTAATGTTCTGAGCAAGACTAAGAGTGTTTTTTTTCGGCATCTTGATATCAATGAATTATTTTACGGCCATTGTATTATCACGGTAACGTTTCAGTACTTTGGCCATCGATTTCTCTAATTTCTCGCCGTTCCCAGGCCGTGAGAATCATGAACAGAGCATGCAAATTATCGGGATAAGCGACTTTTAATCAGAATACATAACTTTTTTGGAGTATTTCCAGCGATCCCGAGCCATTTTGATCCCGTCCAAACATATTTTCAAGGGACGATTGGTAAAAAGTACATATTTCACTTTGTGTTATCTGTAGCTTTCCGAGGCCGCTTTTATATCAGACGGTGAGGAGGTTCTCAAAGAGGGATTCTTCCAACCGTCAGTTCAAAACTGGAGAGGTCATAAAGAATAGTTAAAAGCTATGAGCTAAATGGCGATCACGTGATGGAATCTGATTGTCCAACAGAAAATATATATGTCCGGATATGGGGCCTTTGTAGGTTTATGGAGAGTTGACAATTAGAAAACTATTTGATAAGGCTCCCTAAAATTCTCGAATCCATGAGCTTTCGCGCCACAAAATGTATTTCATTATAAAGCAACTCCCGACAACGTTTCCAAGGAGATGACCTACCAAGTGATCGAAAGGTCAAAAACGCTCTCTTACTGGATGGCAGATCTTTTGTGAATGGCGTGAACATAAAAGATCACATTACACTTTCATCGATCTGCTAATGAGTATTCTTGCTCTTGCTAAGCTACAATCACCGATCCTCATGGTATGCTGTTACCTCAGATAGAGTTGACAAAGGTGACGTGGGTGAGAGTTTCAATCGTTGAGCAGCAAGAAGTAATTAAAAATAGCAACTTTCTGTTTTTTTTTTGTTTTGATTTGTTTTTTGTTATTGTTGTTGTTGTTTTTTTTTTGGAATTAGAATAAACTCGCACGATTTGCCTTTTTTTCTCGCGTAAGGAAAGAAGTTTATATTCCCTTTAGCTTTTCGAAGTACATTACAATATGGATGAGAAAAACTCGAGGGTGACCGCAATAGAAGCTTACTGTTAATTAAAATTATTTAACCGGTGCAGTGCTCTGTCAACTAAGCTAACAAACCGATTGGCCTTATTTCCACTATTGCATAAGCAGGGTTCATTACTGCGAGGATCGTTTTCATACATTTCATGAATCCGCAGTACACCTATGTGATTTTCATATATTAAAATTCATTGATTGAAATCCACAGTTGTATAGCATAGCCTGTACTCTTATCGACAACGGTCTTTGTCATCACAAAGGACAGAATTTTGCGCACTCAAGAGGCGTAGCCTAGTCAGTTCGCAACAAATTTACGTTATTCATATCGAAACTCGTTTGTGATCGTATACAGCACTACGGACCGACTTTTGCAAGGTGGAGTACATTTCTAGACCAACAAGACCTCAGTTGTTTTTCATTCCTCATGGGAAGGATTTTCAAACATATTGTTTAAGTTCCGTCTTACCATGCAAGAAAACACAACAGCAGCCAGTCCTATGGGCCATGCGCAGCAAAGGAAGTCGAACACAGACAAGCACATGTGATTTGGAGGACGAGGATTGGCCGCCACGACGACAGTCTGGGTTGCCTGTACAAGAATAAAGAAGTCAGTTAACGTCCTCTAAATGACAGGGAAAGCTCAGCCTTGAGGAGGGAAGACACGTGATATGCTAGTTACACAGCCAAATTAGCAAATAATGTCAAAGGAACAGTTACTTAGAGAGATTTAGCGTGAAATGCGAACACCAGCTGTGGTGCTTGCTTGTTTTACGTGAAATAGCGAACCTTCCTGCTTCAGCTTCGCGTGAGTGCACGTCACTTCAGAATGGACTGGAAGACGTCTTATGAGTCAGCATGAGTTCTTGCAGCTGTCTGCTGAAGGCATTTTAAGGATTTTCAACATCATAACTTCATCTGCCCTTGTATGACTCACAGGGAATAGTTTTGGTACATTTTTCCAGTAATTAACTTCTACTCCTTGAGAAAAAAGTGAGGAAAATCTCACTTACCCGGCAAACGCGAAACACCTTACTTTCATGGAGAAACGGTAAAGTGCAACTGGCAAACGTGAAAAAATGGCGGGAAAATCGTGGTCACGTGGATACTCCTGCCGTTCACGTTTCACGTAATCGCGGTGCTAAATCTCTCTATTATCATATAGCCCGTGCGGCCCTGCGCACGCAATCATAGACAACTATAGTGAAAGCTGACGTTTGTAGGGCCGGGCAGGTTGACGTGAGCCAGTCCGGAAGAAAACGTCCGGCCCTGCACTCACACGGCTTTGTTGCAAATACTCAAAGGAAAATAGAAAAGAGTGAAAAGAGTTCCGTTTTTCGATGAATTAAAGGGCTCTTATTCTGACTCTAAAAATAAGGGAAAGTTTTATTTTATAATGTATTGTCCTGCGCACTTGTCTATCGCGTAAGTTGAAAGACAATTTTCAACATTTTCAATACTAAGTCGCCATAAGATAAAAAGCGTATTGACTGAGGTTGCTTAGGCCGGACGGGAAAATATTTGCCTCTCGGTCATGATACATGGACGTCAACTGCGCTCGGTCCATGCGTCATGATCGAGAGCCAAATGACTCCCCTTTCTGACCTTCCTATTCAGTCAAAAATTACATACTATGAACACGAGAGGGACTTACCGGGGCGCCAATATTGATTTCAATGTTACTTTGCTGAACTTTTTGGACGGACTGTGGAGCGTAAACTGGCTGAGGCAGCGGGTAACCAGACTGCGGTGGATACCCATGCTGAGGTGGATACTGCCCGGGCTGTGCTGGATAACCAGGCTGGGCTGGGTAACCAGGCTGGGCTATGTAACCAGGCTGGGCTGGGTAACCAGGCTGGGCTGCGTAGCCAGGCTGGGCTGGGTAACCAGGCTGGGGTGGATATCCAGGTTGAGCGGGGCTACCAGGTTGAGGTTGTTGACCTGGCTGAGCTGAGACAGGAGGCTGTCCGGCTGGTGTATAGGGGGGTGGGGGGGAAACCACTGCAAAAATTACAAATATGATCGGTGAAACACTTCTCATCGTGGAGTGTATTTTCGTTATAATGTGGTAAGGAATTACTCCTGCAATTTTATCATTTTCCTTTACCAAAATTTCAATCTTTACACCTTTTTAAATATTTGCAATGACAATACCTTCTGGATTCTTCTCTGTGTTCACCATTTCTTGTGTTTCAAGTCAATCAGTGATTTAGGCCCAGACAATTGATACCAAGTTCACCTCAAGAGGAAAGAGATAAAACCACTGTGAATATCTTAAGAGACAAAAATGCTTCAAAATTCTAATTTCTAATTCGCTTAATAAAGGCCACTTTCAATTGTATTTCGTCCGTTATTTAAGTTTTTCCAAATCGCATTATCGCAAAGAAATCAAAGGCGTTGTGTCCACAGGTTCCAGAATATGTATTCGTAAATTTAGCTATTTTGTTACCTTAAGATTTTTTAAAGTTAAATTGTTCGATTACCAATTCGTTGATCGTATATGGACATTTAATTCGTAAATCTCGCTCTTGTTCTTGTAAATTTCCATAGAAAGTTTTGTGCTCGTGTGACTCGCGATGGCTTTACAGAGGCCAAGTACTTTGCACTTTTGAAACGCTTCAATGTGTACGATACGAAGACTTTTTTAAATATTGTAATTATAGCTGTTCGATTCTCGTATAAAGTAACGAAAAGCGGTTGAAGTATAGAGTTACTATTTTTAAGATGAAACCTTCTGTAAGATAATGTCTCGATATCAATAAATACAGATGGATGTGTGTGTGCCTTTTTCTGGTTATTACTTATGGAATTCTTAAGAGTCATACCATTGAATAATATATTTGAAATTTTGGGCAGTAATTTACATTGACGAGCGAAGTTGCCCTAGTCATGACCTTCTTAGTTACTAAGCTGTCAATATGCCTGTCGTATGACTTGGTAATTTTACCACATTAATCTAGAAAAGGTTAAGCAGAGATGTATTTCTGCGTAAAGAACGCAACATTAATGCATTCTGAGAAACGATGTTGATTGGAGTTTTACCTCGAATTCAGACGCAGAGACGAACTTTTGCTAAAGTCACGCTTTCTTGGAATCAAAGAAGATCTGGAATGTTCCCGCAGTCAGACAAGACAAACACGAGAGCTTGAAAATAAGTTCAGTTTCTATTAAGCTTTAAGAGAGCCTGTGGACTGGCCGCAGTAAAAGGAGGCACGTGTACTTGTACCATTGCCATCAGTACTAGTATCCACGAGGCATGGCTAATTTTGCGCGTAGTTCTACTTTCGAAACCTCGAATCGTTTAGCGATTGAACTGTCTCCTGCGACCAGTGGACTGTTGACAGTAAGTTGTGAAATCTCAACAATGTTTCTCGGTTTTAATTTTAATTTTGAAATAACAAGTCTTCAGTGTTTCTATTCCTCTTTGTGAAACTATTACAATTCGGTTAGGGATGTGCTTTCTAACTGCTGTATGTTAATTTGCCTAATAAACGTTGAGTACTTTTGAAACTAAATGAGTATAAATACTTTGGCGAGTCTCAAATGAGTTTGGCGTGCGAGTATTTGATCCTGATTACAAAGCTCGTGAAACATGTCATAGGATTGTTACGAATTCGCACCTGTAGAGACATCTCTTCGTTTGATTCTGAGAATAACTTTCACAATACTAAGCCTATGAGCTGACAAACTATATCAAACGTTACTTGCCCTTGAGGCCACCAATTGGCTCATTTTCAAATTCTTGGGAGCAGGGAAGTTGCTCAGACGCAGCGATATGCTAAGCGCTCCGACTTACATGCAACTTATTGAAGGCCGTCTTTTATCTACTGCATTTACGTTTGCTCTCGTTTCTTGGTTGTTCCGTTAGGGTTAACTTAAGTTAAAAGCAGACTGGCAGATGAGGAAGTTCAGATGTGTAGGCTCAGTTCTTTACATGAAGGAATGGAAAATGGTTTACGATTTTTCTCGTAATGCAATCACGTTTGATGAAGGTTGCAATGTTTGAACTTAAAGTACATACTGTTCTTTGAAAACAAACAAACCGCATACGATTGAAGCTACGCGACTTAACATGATTAGTAACGACTTCAAGCAAAATCGTACGTCACAAGCCATTATTTCATACTTCGTCAATCAGTGTGGTTTTAACTACACTTCTTTAAAAGGAGAGAAAGCTACCAGAGAATCATGGAAAGAGTTCTGTCCCTCAAAACGAGAGCAGAAAGGCTCGGAGATTTTCTTTCTTGGAAACGATGAAAGTGATATAAGACATCTTTGCGCAGTATACAGGGTAAGCAAATTCCGAGAAGTGCGTTGGGAGAAATACTTGAAATTCTAATCGATCAATTCTCTTCCATTTACAGCAAGATGTATCGATAATTTACCTCGAAACTGCCTATCTGCTGCGATGATTTTCTTAAGTTGAACACAAATATATAAACAATTTCTCCCACCTCACAATAAGCCGTATGTGATTGAAACGAGTCGATCGCGAGCCACAACAGAAACGACTTAAACAAACTACATCAGGGGACATACGCCGTTAATACTTCGTCGTTCATCAATTAACGTAACATTTATTACTCCTTTCGAAAGGGAATATCAAATACCACAGAACTAAAGAGTTATGTAGTCTCTCAAAACTGGAGTTAAAAAGTTCGGAGCTGTTGTTTCCAAGGAACAATAGTAATCGAAGACAACAGTACACGCAGGTTCATAAGAAGTTCCGAGAAGAACGCAACGAGACATACGTGGAATCAGAAATACGTGAACGATCAGTTGCCTGCATTTTAAACAAGGTAGACGAATAATTCTCTTCGTTAATACCCATCTAATGCAACCATTTTTCAATTTGGAAAACTGATACAAATAAAGCCCTTTTTTTCTTTCTCGCAACAACCCAGTTACGATTGTAACGATGACATTTACGACAGCAACAACTTCACCAACCCGCGATGAATGTACAACAAGAACTCTGCTCAGAATCGAAACAAAAAACCTGAACTTAAGAGTTCGGCTGTCTCTCAAAATAGGATCAAGTTAAAAGGTTCGGAAATATATCTAAGAAGCAAAATAAACGAAGACAACTTAATTTGTACTATGAATATATGAAGTTCATAAATTCTGCTCCCAGTTGGCTTGTTAGCTAAATTGGTAGAGCGCTGCACTAGTATCGCAGAGGTCAGTGGTTCGAATCCCGTACAGGCCTGGTTTTTTTCAGGTCTCACTGCTCATCTGATGCTAAACTATCTTGAATTTGAAGACAATTAGCGGCTCTTTCCGTCTTTTGCGCACGTAATTACCTTTTAAAAAATCCAGTTTAACCAAAACCCCAATTTTGTTTTCCAAGAATCTGACATTCGATGCGGGTGAATCCTTTATCTAATCTAAATTCGAAACTACATACGTAACGATTTCTCTCTTTTAAGTTTTGTTTTGCTTAATTCTCGCTCGAAATGTAAAATCATATATCACTCCTTCAGTAGATTTGCTAGCTACGATAGAGGCATAGATGGAAACTGTACGATCTTTATCAGGCGAATAAGATGCTGCAGCATTTATATTTAGTCTGTTCTTGCTCAGCTCAATTTCAAGGCGGCCACTTTTTCGCTGAAAACCTTACAAGACTTAATAGAAGCAGTAACTCTTACCTTTCAGTGAGGAAACTAACGATTGAAGTTTGTTGTGGAGAGGCTCTGCGCGTGCAAAACTGATGCGAAATGACCCTAGCTGAGTAAATCAAGGCTGACTGACTCGAATAACAAGACAACGCCTAAGCAAGAAGGAAGCATCCGATTGCAGATAATTACTAAATCAGTTTTCTGTCAGGCGTGAACAGAACGTGAACAAAAGCTGGGAAAATAGCTCAGTGACAGTTTGCGAGGGGAATGGTGAATACATTACGGACGGACTTTGAACAATTTTTAGGTCCGGCCTCTAAGGAGCTCCGTAAATTGATAGGTTTTGCTTAATGCGTTGGGAGTCAGAATAGTTTTTTGGTTCTGGTGGAGAAGCTCTGCGATATTCACTAAAACATTCTTCATACAACAGAAACGTAGTATCAAAAAGAGTGAAACACTACACCACGAGTGTACCGAGCAACCATCACACGTCATCAGCCCAAAGTGCATTGCACACCATTTCAGATGGCGGCCGCGGGAAATTGAAAGTGGTTGTTAGACCCTGCTTTGAAAAAAGATAAAATAATGAGATTGCTAAGTAAGGCAATTTTTTTACATGCCAGATCTATTTAGAGGTACATTAAGGAAAATTTTGAGCGCTATTTTTCATGAAAGTGGAGGCTCCCTTTAAAGTCTTAACAGCCACCAACGAATGATTTAAAGTCGAATTCCAAGGAATGACTCACAATTCATGGCTCACAATTCTATTCTGCATGTTTCGTTTTCTGATAGTTTTCTTGTTAGAATTTCAAGACTTTCAAAATCTTGATGCTGAAAGAGAAAAAGCTAACATAAATCTGCTTTTTGGGTCCTTAAAGTTACTGTGGACCACTCCGGACCAGGAAGCTAATTTGCTAAATAAAAAGCTTTTAAGAATCCTGCAGGCTATCACAAGGCCTCACAAAAGTGCAGAATCCTCATCGGGCCTCAATTCTTTCTTTTTCCACAAAAATGACAAGTTAACGCATTCAGTTTTACCTGACCAGATGCCACTTCTTAGACATCATTTTGCGAAAGCCAGGGTCACACACCTCAGTATTGTTGAACCTTTTTGGTTATTGAGTGTTGACATGACATGTTAGGTTTATAGATAATAAAATATACGAAACACCCGTTAGCCTTTTTTTTTTCTCAAACTTTAAAATCAATACAAAAATACTTTAGGATAAATACAAAAAGTTGATAATCATCCATCCATCAGCATGCTAGACGTGAATCAATCTTTGTAAAATCTTAAATCCTTTAACATTGTAAGTTGATGGAATAAGATTTTATTCTTGTCAAATAACAAGCTGTAAAAACTACGCCATAATTATAAAAGGTAACTGTAAAATGTAATGGCTACAGGGTTTTAAAGTTGTGTAATGGGACTAAAACTATTTGATTGGAAATCATTGAAAAATATGCTAATTATAAATTATGTTGCTAAACAGTTCCGTTAGACAAACAGATGAGTACATGTTACATGTTAAATGACCAAAATTCCACAATCAAGAAAAAAAGGGATTTGGCAAATGAGCTCTCCGATACCCCTCTGCATGTTTTGTACGTCCACATAACAGACGTCTAGTTGCTAGCTGAATATTGGGTGAAAATAACAATGTATAGGATGATTCCACAAATGATAGCTGCAACATTGAGCCACTCAGCAATGTTAGAGTTTCTCAAGGAAGCATTACAATCTCCATCACCATATGAGCTGTCCACCTGCAAACAAAAAAAACGAAGAAAGAAGATTACATTACTGTACTAACATAAAATTTTTGTAGTCCTAATACTGATTATCTTGCAACCTTTGAAAAAAATCATGAGCGATTTACCGATTTCACAATGGTTTAGTGTGGTCTGTACTCTTACCGACAACGATATATGTCATGGCGGTGGTCAAAATGTTGTGGACTCACGAGGTGCATTACAGACCACGTTAAACCACTATAGTTTTGTTTTTTGCCGTTTCAACATTTCCGAGTCATCCTTGTTTGCGACCTGATAAAGGCATTGCGTGACGCGTTGACGCAAGCAGCGTTGTCCGCACTCTTATCGACGACGGCAAATTGGCTAATCAGGCAGATCGGAACATTTCTGCCAACTGCGGCGAGAAAAATGTTGAAGATTGAGTGAGACCTAAAAATGGTGAATAAACTAATAGTTACAGTTTCCAGGATCCAAGGGGAGCAAAAGAGAGAAAAATTTTCTGTGTAGATAGGCAAGGCAACGGGCCGACTTTATACTTCTTCCGGCGTGATAACGATGATGATGACAACAATGGGTAAAAAGCACCGTCCGCTAATAACGACGATTATTATAGTTACAAACGAAGCTGAGTTATAGCCCTTAAAAAAAATCTCAGGAGGTCTTTTGAACCATCCACTTCATCTCGCCAGAAGTCTAAGTTGCTCACACTCATTCTAAGGTTCGTGCGATTTTGCCACGAATTTTAAATTCCGATGTGTTGCGCGCGCGACTTTTGATAGAAAAAAGCTGCTCGCGCCATAACTAAAAAAAAATATCAGCTGAATGAATGAAATTTCTATCAAAAGTTGCGCGTGCAACACCCTAGAAGTGAAAATACGTCGTAGAATCGCATAGCTTAAAGTAAACACGCGCTCTGATTGGTCAATACGTCAACCGGAAGAGAGGGTATTTAGCGTGGAATCGCACTAATGCATAAAGCGATATCGCTGACGTGAGTCGCGAGCAAAAATTATTGTTACGAACGTAAAAACGTAAATACAACTATTGCTACGAAAATATGAACAAATATGAACAAATTCATAGAAAACGAATGTCTTCCAAATTTTGAGTTGAAATTGAAATTTTTAGAAAATTGGAGGAAACCACTCACGCTCAAAAGTACGAGAAAACGCATAGAAAAAAAAATCAAAATGCCAGAGACGAGGGAAGAAAGCCAAACGACAGTTCTCGCCGAGGAAAACCAAACAAGCGTTACGAAAGAAAACGAAAACAGGTGTCAATGCCGAAAAAGGTCGAGCATCTTTTTCCGAAATCCAAACCATTGTATCCTATACAGACGACGAACTGTCCTCTTTTAGATACAACATGGTTTAAAAAAATACTAGACGGCAAATTCACAAATTCGAGTGGTCGCAAAATAGTCATCCAAGCGCTCCGTGATGATTTCGACCCAGTGGAGATATCAGAGCTCACTGGCCACTCCAATCCGGAATCCATATCCAGCTACAGCCATAATCCTCTGGAAAAACAGCGGCGAATGTCGAATAAGTTGGCCGGTTTCAACCCACGCCAAGCACGACAACTACCAACGGCTTTTCAAGTCATGGTTTACGGGAGATTGTTCTCAATAGCTCAGCCACGCCAAACAACACAGCAGCTACTAGTGACCTTGACAGCAATGCCAGTCGTTCTAGTTACCTGATGGCAGGAGCAGTTGGCGGAATGTTTACCGGAGTAACTTTTAATAATTCTCCAGTAAATATTTCCATAAACTTTCAGTCCAGCATTGACACCAACGAGCGACTCCCCGCGATGAAAGAAAAACAGTTAAAATTGTGACTTTTAACTGAACTGTTTTTCGCCAGAGTTTACCGAGAAATTCCAGTCTTAATCATTATATTTTGAATACACTTTTTTTTTACAACTGTAAAGCACTTACCGGTTTTTTGTAGATATTACTTTGATACTGGAACGCTTGAAATTTTCATTTCGCTTGAGGATTTGACCATTCAGTTGTTGATTGTCGGCGCCACATTTTGCCAAGTTGAGTGGTAGCAGGCAAATCTCTGTCTTAAATAACTCGGTATTGTGTACTTTAAGTTTTTTTGCTGAAGATTGTAAAATGTGAGGCACCGCTTTCTCCACGAGTTTGAAATAAAAGTGGTTTTCATTCTAAAAATATCTTGTTCCCTCTATTCGCTAGATATTGACACCTGACTTTGAAAGGGTTTCCATTGTTTGCGCACTGGCAAACATCTGGTTTCGCCCAGTGATTTGGTGGCTTTAGCTATGTGATTCAAGAAAAATTCACGAGGTACAATTAAAATTGTCGACGGTTCAAACGTGAGCGACTTAACTTGCTTTCCAATCCCTTAACAATTAATGACAGTTTTGACAGTTGACTTTAAAATGGCTCTCTTAAGGGCGCGCGTACGGAATAAAAACAAACAATAACATTGCCGTTTTAATTTCTTGTTTTCTTATTTTTATTCAGTTATGCGATTCTATAAGTTATTTGGCTATTTGACATGAGGTAGTGGGGTATTATTTTCACAACATGAAAAAGAAAAGAAAAGGAATTAATAAAATATGTTGCATTAATTTCGACTGCTTTATTCAAATGAGGTTTATTTTTGCATTTTTTCATGCTCAAATGTTCCGTTGGTAAAGAGGGAAAATGAAAGGTTCCTGAGTTCTTACATGGTCTTTAGAAGACTATCAAGGGTACATCTTCGAATCAAGAAAACAGGTACTTCCTACAACAGTTAAATGAGTGTTTAGAGGACATGGAATTCTGGAATAATTCTCTTTCACCACTGAACCATCAGTTTCCACGCTCGAGCAGATACGATTTATTCCTACTTATGTTATACAGTAATATCTCAGCATACGTAAGGCGTTTACAGAATTACTGAGGAAGTGCCTGATTTTATAAGTAAGTCATGTAGTTCAATTGTGATCAATTCTTGAAAACTATTTTGGTTCACCCAAACATTACTTAAACGAAATTTAAGACGTACTAAAAACGTTTATTTTCTGATCATCACACTCGTGTCAACATATGCAAAGCTGAAAACAATTTCCGTTCCAATGTTATAACCTGAACTTTATCGTTATTATTTTTTGGCGGCATAGTTTCATACATTCATAATATATCTATATAAAAAAACAAACAAGACAAAAGCTGCGTATATCTTAACTGAATTTATTCAAGAGAATACTATTTCTTTCTAAATCTCAGAATAAGGTTACAGGTTTGGAGTGAACAATGCTGGATGATAGAAACAAAAACCTGTCATTTTTACACTTAAAATGTTAAAAGCCAATTGTTGTTTCAAAAGATCCATTAGTCCAACCACAGGTGAACAAACTTGATCCCCAGTTTACCACGTCTGTTCATGGCAATTTGACAAAAGAAGGAATTCCTTCTCGTTTATCAACCAAATGGCATTTCGTAACACCTCCTCTATCTTATCGTGGTTATCTCCGCCAGAGTGAAGCATCTTCAAAGAAATACTTTTTCCACTCACCGCAGGTAAGAAGTTTACAGTGTATTTACACAAAAGAAAATAATGAGACGTTTTCTTCTCATTTTCATGAAAAGTAATCTCAGTCAATCCTTACCATATATTTACACAAGAGACAATAATGGAGTAATATTTCCTCTCCAACTTAACCATTATTATAAATTAACAGATTTTGAAGAAAGAAACTCTTTCAGTAAGGGTATTTGTATAACGTCAAGCTCAAGGACAAATGGTGAATTGCTAAGAGGTGCGATTTATCCTGAGATGTAACCAAGACCTGATTCACAACACTGATAAAATATCGTGACCTAAACGATCCATTAAGATCGCCGATCACTTCACGTGCACCTCCGCCAATGTAATCTATTGCATAACTTGCACTTATTGCAAAAAGATATTCATCGGCGAAACAGGCAGAAGACTAGGTGACCGATTCCGAGAACACCTTCGAGACGTGGAAAGGAATGACAAGGACACATCGAAACCAATCGCTAGACATTTTAATTTACCTAATCATTCTAAGCAACATATGGCAATCTGCGGTCTTTCCTTACACTTAGGTAGCACGGAAAGCCGTAAAAATCTTGAACAAAAGCTCATCTTTCAAAACGGCAGTCTAAATCCCACAGGGATCAACGAACGCTTTTCATTCCACTAATTTACTCTTGTTTTTCTCGTTGCCATGTTCCCACCAATAACGTAGCTCCATTGTTTGCCTTTAAAAGCACACACAACCCACAATTCCTCTATTCGCTCCGACGAAGGGCTAACGCTCGAAACGTCAGCTTTTGTAGTCGTTACGGTGGCCAATTTACCATTTCAACTTCGTTGATATATCCAAAACCTGATTCCATCCTTTACTCTCAAAGAAAACATTAGGCTGCGTCGGCGGGTGAGAAGAATTAAAGTTTTCTTTTCCGTCTCGAGGAGCTTAATTGAAAGCTGTAGCTTTTAGCGAGCGTTCGCTCTTCTTTGAAACAAGTATGTGTGTCCTTAGATATTATTTCTCTTCATCTGTTTTGTCCTTCAATAAAACCAAGAAGGTAAGATAAAACTGAACACAAAAATTTCAACGGCGAGTAGGCTTAACATGCACTACGAACACTAGCTAAAGTTCCGACTTCGCCATGTAATATTTTAATTTAGAATAATTCCACCATAGATTTTATATTATCGGATAAAATCTACCATTTAAAAGTTGTCGTCAGGGCACTTTCTAGAATGGCACACAACATGATCCACAGCACGATTTTCCCATTAGGCATGTTGGACGACAAACTGTGACATGATAAGCGAAATGCACCTACTCTGTCTTCAATTTCAGTGTAATCAAATGTTTCTCGAACAATAGTCAACCATAACAGAGGAAAACAAAAAGAGAGAGGCTCAAAACAGCTGAATAAGTGGCCGATTATATTAATTGGCCACTTATATTATATTATAAGACCAAAGAGTTAAGCTTGTTGTCATTCTGCAATTTACCATAACTCGAATTAGACGACACTACAACTGTTCGCACTAAAGATCTCAATACGCACGCTGTTCTTTATACCTTTCCTAAATTGCCGACAGTAAGAATTTGTTTAACAATCAACAATTTTTTTATTTGGTGATTATTTCCGCTATCCTCATGACCTTGATGTGTGATACCGTATGAGGGGTGATGTTGTAAAGAAACATTAGATGCTAGTCACTCTTGCTGGGGTCAAAGATTTAATATCCCTGGTTGCTTTCTTTATTGTTTCACCCGCTGTTACCAGGTGTTTCTTACTGAATTTTTTTCTTTTGGTTTGGTAATTTCTTGTCTTTAAAATTCTTTGTAGTTCTCCGTTGAAGTTATTGAGGGGGCCTTGAAGTCTTAAGTTATTTATCGCGATTGATATGATTATGCAAGATCCAAACAAAAGTTCATTAACGCCTTTGGTCTTGTTTTGTTTTAACCGCCTCCTGGTTAACTCATTTGGTAGAGCGCCGAACTGTTCTGCGGGACGTCGAGGGTTCAAGCTCCGGCCGGACCAACACTCAGCTTCTTCAAATAACTGATGATAATGTGCTACCTTTCTATAATATCAAGAAATGGATAGATATTCTGGTCTTCTCGGATAAGGACGAATAAACCGTAGGTCCCGTCTCCTGCAGGGTTAGGGGTAGGAGACGATAATTTCCCACGCACGAGATAACTGTGTGGTGGATGTCCTCCCCTGGTGTGGGGTGGGTGGGTGTGAGAGCCGCAGGTTAGAAAACGGCTGTAATAGGTTATTGCGCTTCCCTCCTTACATAAAGTTAAGTTAGGTTGTTTTTCCTTTTGTGCGCTATTTCGGTTAAGAATCTTATTATGGTTTTATGTCGCTTGTGTAGAATGCTTCAGTACAAAAATGTTGTGTACATTTTTTTGTATTAGTATTCAAACCTTTTATTGTTTCATTTGATAGAAGTTGTTTCTCAGTTAGTTTGTTTCATTCGTTGAAGGCATCAGATCGTTCCCGCAGATCGCAGTTCAAACCCAGTGCAGCTTCAAGTAGACTCAGGAACAAATGTGGAAAGAGTTCCATATAACCCCATACATTAATTATGCATTCATTTCATAAAGACTAACTATAAAGGTTTCTTTACAATACTCTATGCACAATTAATGTATGGGGTTATAGGGAACTCTTGCCACAAATGTAAGTGGTATTCGTTAAGTTCAATCTTTTCTTTTCCATCTATTTTTATTTTAAATTTTTTTTTGGTTTTAATCATCGTCTAACCGTAAACAGAATTGCCGCTAGGGGAGAATCTTGAATAAAAGCGAGAAAGCAGAAATTTATTGCTGAAGGTTTCCCTTACGGTGAGTACAACAGAGATACCGCGTTACTGAAGAATTAATCAGCATAAGAGTCCACACAATAAAAAATAATCTATAGAACTGAAAAGTGGCGTTTTTAATGAAAAAGGACTAAAACAAAGAGTTTAAGACGGGAAAGGCTCTTGAATGGATAGATCTCTATGTTTTTTTCATAAACGTGCAACTGAAATGCTAATGCGTACTTTAGAATTTTTCTCCGCCATGAACAAAATGACATGATTATTCTTTTGCCTGGAGGGATGATAAAAAAATGATTTTGAATGATTGCAGTGAGTAATAATGTTGAGTAACAATTTTAGATTAGCGTGATTATCATCTGCATATTTTCTTTACTTCTTACTGCGGGTGGAAAGGAGTCACATCACACAAAGACAGTATGACTAGCTGATGATGGCTTAATGCTTTTGATACCCAGTCAAATTAATTCAACTGAAATTCTCCCAAGCCCATTTGGCAGATTATGGCTTTAAAAAAAGATTAAAATCAAGCTGTTGTCAAAAGTTCCTTTTCTCAGGCAATCAATGAAAACCCAGAACTCTTTGTTTGGTAACCTACACCAGCGCCGTCGGAAAGCGCCATGCTAGAATATAGCGTAAACAAATGGAGAATCACAGCAGCCAATTGACTCAAATAAATTCAGAAGCGCATCAGTGCACGAGAAAGAAAATTCAGATATCACACCGACAAAAAAAATCGTTCACAAACATAGTAATGCCGTGCCAACAGTTTGCACTGAGAAAGAGTTCAACAAGCGGACAGTTTGCTTCATCGCATCTGCAATAGAGAACAAAAAGTGAACTTCATTTTGATTGCCTAAAACATTTCAAGGTCGTTCCGTTTTGTTTCCGGCTATTTTTAATTTCTGAATGGAATACATGTAGAATCAAGTCGTTATGAAAGCCATTATTAAACATCATTCAAACGCTTAAAAAATATCTTTGTGCGAACGTATTGGAGGAAATACCATTGTTGTTTTGTCGGTGTTAATCTAATCGTTTTTCATCTTGGGCAACTTGCAAATTCTGAAGGAGATTCACACTCAAGATACATCAAAGTGTACGTAGTTTTTCGTTCGCGTCACCGCTAGTTCCCTTTAGCGCCGACGGTTCGAATCGACAAAACAGTTCGTGGCTTACAGAGCCAAATCAATTTTATTTCTTTTCCAAACAATTAAACTGAATAACGCCTATCGCATACTTAGCCATTGGGCGCAGCAAGGAAGTTAATACATCTTCAAAAATAAGCTGGGTGCCTAATAAATGAAACCACGTTATGTAAATTGCGGTATCTATACTTAAATAATTTAAATTTGTGAAATAAGACACGTGCAGTGAACACATAAATTGGGTGTTGACTTTATACAGCAATCTCTTCGAGCACTGTACTGGAAACATCTTGAAGGGAAAACATCAATCAATGGATAGCTTTGAGTGAAAAGTGAGTGTTCTTTTGAGGAGATATTGTAAGATAATTTTCATTCAGCTTTTGTTTTAAAGAAAAAAATCTTTTCTTCTGCGCCATGTTTTTGTTCAGTCCTCTTCCTAACGAAAAATTGTAATCTGTCTCAGTGATTCTGGAAAATCCAATGAAGGACAATAACACCTCCACTCCTGAATCCGGATTTTAAGAAATGTTTTTTTAGCATGCAAATTTTTGATGTTTGTATAGTTAGCCCAGTCTACATCTTCAGTATATTTCTAGTTAAAGATATTGATCAAGTGATGAAAGTGCTGCCAAGGTAATTTGAGAAACAATGGGTTGTAACGTAGGTAGTGAAAATTACACTGAACTTGCTACGCCACAAGAGCTTACAGAATAATTATTTATATTACTTTAATTTCCCGCCGAGTTCGTGCCTCATACAAAGTTATAGTCACCCGGCCAGCACACGAAACATATGTGCAAATCGCGAAAAAGGTTCTGTACTCACTTCCCCGGGGCGTTATTTTTAAGGATCTCGAAAAGAGGCCTATTTTTAACATTCGGAGTGTAACTCAATTTTCCGTGTTTCTTTCTTATGTTTTTTGAGGCAAGCTTTCTATAGTGTTATTGTTTCTTGTCTTGCCAAGATGTCAGTTTCGATAAAAACAACAGAAATGAAAATATGTCGTCGGCCGCAATACACAAATTCTAAAAGGGATGTTATCATAAGGAGGACGAATCGGTAAATCCGTATTTTTCAGCGACAAATAGAAGTGAAAAAATTCCATTTTAATTGCTTTGAGAATAACGTTTTTGTGAAGAAACAAAATGATGCAAAACGCCAAGTAAACACATACCCAAACTAATAATTGCGCTATGGTTTTAAAAGCCGGCTGACAGTTAACAGTTAATGGCTCATTCGTTACATGTTATGCCAACCTGACACAGACACTTGGATCCAAGCCACTTGCTCGTATCTCAGTTAAGCAATGTATTTACGACTGTGGTCTCATGGTTATAGGGCATTTGTGGTCAAGCAATCAACGAAAAAGTGTCAGTGTAAAATGCGTTTCATTCTGGAATACATCAGGGCAAAGAAAGGAAACGTATAGAGCCATTAGGGCTATGATTACAGCCATTCAAAAGCCATACCCTAGGAAAATATTAAAAATTGAGATAAAAAGGCAAATGTCCATCATTTTCTGTCTTGAGAGGTCTTTTTTATGAATTGGCAGCTGGCAAAACAGTTGCCCAGCTAGAACTCTACCTTTGTCAAAAGAGGGTGAATCATTTTGGTTCAAAAATGAGAACAGCTATATAAAATGTGGGCAAATGAATTTGAGTCAGTTAATGATTGAGGGTAGCAAAGATAACTTTAGAAGTAACTAAACTCTCTAAGCAAGTACGCGTGGAGCATTTGTACTGCTTTACTGACTTTCGTGCAGCTGCAAATTACAGTCAGTTGATATGTCACTGTGTGGAGAGGTTCGTTTAGAGGCTGTTATCATAGCCACAGTTGACTAGTTGTTTATATAGGGCTTGCCACTTTGACACGCTCAGGTAAATAATGAAATCCTGATGAAAAAATTTAGGAGAATCGTTAATATCAAAGAAAATGCGAGCCATTCGTAAGACAGAAATAATCACAGAAAAGTCGACTAGTTTTGTCCCATCCACGACCTAAAGGTTTTAAATGTGAAATTTCGAGCAGAATTCCTTTCCCAACTCGATGATATAATTTCTAACTTGCTGATTATCCAGAACCTGGGTGCCATCAAACGAAAATTTCCCACAAAGTAGCACTTGGTAATCGCAGGATAAGACTCAATTTTGACAACTTTTGTTCTGTTTCATATTCTCTTCTTTCAGCAAATGCGAGAAACGATAAACACAAAACAGCATGAGCTTTGAGAATAGTAATCAAACCAATGACTCCTTTTCTGATGAATATGAATATTACGCGGATAATGGTTGTCCTCTGGGAAAGGATGCAACGAAGCCTGAATATTTGGCCAAGGTTACCATGTACGTCCTGATGATAGTGGTGTCCTTCATTGGAAATATCTTGATAATATCTGTTACTCGGCGCACTCGGAGCATGCAGAAGGTAGCTTTCCTCTTTGTTGTAAACATGGCCATCGCCGATCTTCTCACCACGTTGATTAACATGCCAGAATCCCTGACAGTTGAGATACGAGATTCGGATGAATGGTTGATTACAGGAGACGCGGGAATCATTCTGTGTAAAATATTGTCCTTCTGTCAATTCGTCTGCGCGTTCTGTTCTATTCTTAGCTTACTGGCGATTGCATTGGACAGGTTCCTCGCCATATGCTTGCCTCTTAAGAGAATCATGACGAGGAGACTCGCTAAGGTTATCATTATAAGCACTTGGTTGATTCCGTCCATTTCAAGTGCCCCAGCGCTAGTAGCAAACATTGTCGTAGAAGATCATGGACAGCTTTTCTGTATTGAAAAGTGGCCAGCTCCTTTCGACGAAGAAAAAGCAGCAGGGGATTACACAATAATTCTGTTTGTGTTCTTCTACGCTCTGCCATTAATAATAATATCAGCTTTATACAGTTGCGTCATCTACAAGATCTGGCGAAGGAGGGCTCCAGGACACCGCTTGACCTCAACTGCTCGACTTTACGCCCGTAGCAGAAAAAAGGCATTAAAAATGTTCATCGCAATCGTTCTTTGTTTTGCACTTTGCTGGCTTCCGTATCACGTCGTGTTCTTTTTAACGACCTTCGCTGCGAACTATTACGAATGTGGAATACCTCTAAATGTGTACTTTGTTCATGTTTTTTTCTCCCATGCCTCAAGCGCATTGAACCCATGCATATACATTGTATTTAACAACGACTATCGAACTGGGGTAAAGCGTTTGCTAGTCTCTTGTGTTAAAAGATCAGATGGGGTACATCCTGAATTAAACACTGGTAGTTATATAAACACCCACACAGGCGTCCAGGAAGATCGCGAGATGACCGTGTTTCAAACTCGAAGTCCTCAAAGCGGCATCAGTTACTTGCCACCGAGGACGATGAAAGAAACTAGTAATCATATTGATCCTGATCGCACAGCTCCTTTCGTTAGGTTCAACCTCGGTTTCAAATATTTATCATGAAAGTAGTATACGCTCGATTCCAAAACGTTGACGACGGAAAAGCGTCAACAATAAAACTTTAAAACCTAACGACTGGAAATGACACCAGAGGAACAGAGAAAAATAACACTATATTTATTATAGAAACACCAATGAGACACTAGCACAAGGTGCGCTTTCGCGCCAAAACGTGATATCTTCGCACTTGAAAATAAAATTTTATCTTCACACGTGAAAATAACACTGTTACTATGGTTACATGATAAATTGCGCATTTCGCAGCAGAAGAGAAAGGGTTTGGTTTTTCATTGGTGCTTATATAATTAATTGAGGATATTACATGGCCACATGGAGATACGAAATTTATCTTCTCTTGTTGAAAAATTCGTATCTACGCGCGGCCTTGTAACATTTTTTTATCATATTCTACATAACGTAACTTACCCTGTAAGATATATTACTCTTGAAATTTGAGGTTAAGTGTTCTGCAAACGCGGTTGAAGAATGAAATCAACTTTTTGAAACGTGCAGTCTTATTTCATTCACTTTAAACACAACTAACTTGTTTTAAGTCAATTTTAAGGTGTTGTAAGTGTAATCATCAAATACTTAAAAATCAACTAAATATGATTTTGAACGTTTCTCCTCTTTTCATTGCAACATAAAGCCCGACCTTTATCAAAATCAATGAATTTCAGATTATGACACCGGTGGAACAGAGAAATTCAAATAGTAAAAAATCAATAAGATATGATGTTGAGCTTTACACCCCATTCTAATTGTAATATAAAGCCTAGCGTTTCAAAACTTTGAGGGTTATTTTTTTGTTTTTGTTTCTTTTTTTTTTTTTTTCTTAAAAGATACCTATATTGCGTAGTTAAAGCGAAAGGCGCTTAGAGCGCCTTAACTCGTAGCGCTTGGGCCAGAGCCTGCAACTTGCTTGACCGAATCGATCTTTTTCTCATTCTTAAAAGTATATTACATTTTTGAAAGGTGTACAAACGTAAAGAAATATAGAAATCTGGACCACTTGTACAAAACTAGAGCACAAACCCATTTAAACAAACGCTTCATGAACTTGGAATAATTCGTGTCATCAGACGACCTTTCCCATTTGTGCCAAGTACTTGCCACAGGGAGGGAGTCAGGAAAATCTACATTTCGTCAGTGACTAACCTTAGTCGAAGCGATCGAAACAACTTCACGGATAAAATTAGCTTACGAGATATAAGGAAAGAGGCCATTTAAACAGAATTTACTAACAACTCTTTAAGATATCAAACGCAACCCGTGATCAGGCTAAAGAAAAGCTTTCCGAATCAACTTTCTGCTGATAATTATCATACTGCATTTGGAACCCATCTTCCTGCATTTGTATTAACAATAATGAGTATAAAACTTATATTCACGCAAAGGAAAAAGGATCATGATTTTTACCAAGGAATGATTCGCTCACTACTACGCCTGTGACCAAATTAAGAAGGCGTTTCTTGTGCTGTCAAAAAAATTTTTTTATTTAAAAAAATAAGATACTTATTCAAGAACATACTGCCTGTATGAACGTTTCATGGTCAATTAAAACATTGTATTTCTATTTAACCAGAGAAGCCTCAATTTTAAAACGAAAATACTCAGCTTTTGATACGAAACGATTTTTAATTTTCATACAAAAATAAATCTTTAGACAGCTTCTGTAGTGGCCCTATTTGGGACGTGAGGGGATTTGGAGTTCCATTTTCTCTTAATGTAAAACAGCGATTTGTTTTCCATTTGGGGATTTTAAAATAAATCATCAATCACCTATAGAATACATGAATAGCCGTAATCCCCATTTTAAAGTCATGTAAATATAAAAGAAGATCAGCTGGCTCATATATGTCTTTATCACGAAGCTTTTCGTGTCATTTTAATGCTTATGCTCGCTTCAAGGAGATAAGCCATAACGTTGCTTACGCCATGAATCGCAGTTCAAACGCAACAAACAACTCATTTTCACACGACCTCACTGAACCTCTTTTCTATGACTACTGTCCTCCACTTACAGAAGAGGGACTATTAATGAGAGCAGCAAAAGTAACAGGATTCGCTGTAATAATAGCAACGTCTTTGTTTGGAAATCTTCTTGTAATAATCGTCACTCGCAGGAATCAAAGGTTGAAGAAGATGACCTTCACTTTTGTCGTGAACATGGCCATCGCAGATATTTTCACCACATTCATCAACATGCCAGAATCTCTTTATGCGGAGATAAAAGATACAGACAAATGGATTGCTGGTCACATTGGGGTAGCGTTGTGTAAACTTCTACCCTTCTGTCAGCAAGTTTGCGCTTTCTGTTCTGCTCTCAGCTTATTAGCCATAGCATTGGACAGATTTTGTTCTATTTGCTTTTCACTGAAGAAATTACTGACTCGCAAATTGTCTACAATTATTATCGCAAGTACGTGGTTGATACCAAGTTTATCGTGTGCACCGATGTTTTTAGTGAACAATGTAGTAGAGGAAGAAGGATTTCTCCTTTGCGTTGAAGAATGGCCTGCCCCGTTCAATTCCCTTAAGTCTCCAAAGTATTATACCATAATTCTTTTTGTTCTCTTCTACATTCTACCATTGGTCGTAGCATCTGTGTTGTATGGTTGCGTCATTCGCAAAATTTGGAAGAGGAAAGTTGTTGGAAATCATTCATCCAAGACAAAACGAATTCTCTCTAAAAGCAGACGAAAATCATTGAAAATGTTTATTGCCATTTTGGTTTGTTTCGCAATTTGTTGGCTCCCAGATCACGTGGCTTACTTTCTAATTGATGACAACGAGGAATTTCGTAATTGCGGCTTACCAAGGGATATTTATTATGTTTCATTATTCTTTCCCCATGCAATAAGTGCGTTAAATCCTTGCTTCTACTTTATATTTAACCAAGACTACCGGTCTGGTACGAAAGATTTGCTTATCACGTGTCGTCAGCTGCTATTTCAATGGTGCGAACCCGTGGACTCGAGGGATAGCTGGTCATTCAACGAAAAATTGTATAGAGATCGTAGAAAACACCAAGATGTTTTCCCACTTTATTCGCAAGAGACAACAGGACCGACAAAAATAAGCTCCGAACACTGCAAATCACTCGTGTAAAAGCGCTTGAATTGCGTTCTCGTTGATCATCCGGCATTTCTTTATTCGTTTATAATCTTTCAAAAACATATGACGAATGCGACATAAAATTACGTTCATTCGGGACCAAAGTGTTGCTGATGAAGCACGATGACGGCTTTTTAACCGTTACTCTAGGAATTGGCCTTTAAAAGGAACTAAAGATAATCACACAGCGTCCATTAATGAATCTTCAACAAATAATGATAAACGTACAATAAATAGTAGCAATTAGTTTCGGCGTCCTTACAATGAAAACTCCAATTACTTTTACAGTGTGGAGGTAAATATAGAATTTAAAAGGTGACAAGCGGCATCTTAACAAGTCTACCACAAATAAACCTGTCATTTTAGATCAATATATATACAAAAAATTTCAATGCAACTTTGATGATTATTACTTTTTCACCTTTTAGTCAATGCGATAATTCGGAAGCGATTGCGTGCACTTCTCTCGTAATGCTTGAAAGCGTAAACTGGGGAAATACCACATTATTTTTCTACCGGCCGTGACTCGAACCTCTATGAACAGTGAATGAAATGCAAAATCAGAAGATGAAAAACACCAAAAACATTATTTATATTAAATGCATTCTGAGAGGAGGTTGCGGTTATTTGTGACCTTCCACGGAAAAAAGAAATATCCTTAAAATCTGTTAAATTTGTTTTCAATAATCAATTCTTCTTGTCACATATGAGACTAGTAAGCATGTATGGTTTAAAGCATTAGGGACATCCCTGCAATGGACCGGCTTGCAGTGGCATCGAAACATCAAATCCGATTGGTGGAGTCCTACTTTTAAATCCTGCTTAGGGATCCATTTTAATTTTGCTCCGAGCTCAATTTGATGACAGCTTTCTTCATTTGTTAAAAAAAAAAAAAAAAATTCAGCTTGTTAATCGGCCGTTTCTCTTAAACTATTTACCCAGCTGTCTTTTTCGGGAGGGGGCGACCTAAAGAGCATGCGCATGAATAATTAATCCAGTCCTCTCCCGACCTTAACCATGTTAACCACCCTTCCTCTGCACTATTCTCCCCTACCCCCACCCCCCCTCGTCCCCAGTACCACTACTACTCTACGGGGAAGCAGTCAGAAGAGGTTGCACGGGATCAAATTACACCTGCTCGTCTTCAGACATTGCATTTAGCCAGAAATTTCCATTACAATTTATCCTCGGTAAATTAGTATTTTCCACTGTTTTCTTTCTTTTCTGTCAACATCACTATTGCGCCGTAACTCTTTAGTCCATTAAAAAGGAATGAGTTTATTACTACTTATGAACGGCGGCCTGCGCTTATTACTAAATTGAAGTAAGATTGGGGTCTCTTAATGAAGCAAAATTTAGTTAGCATGAATAAATTACAGTTCCTGACTTGAACAAGTGCTGTCGAGGTTAAATAGCGTTTCATTTTAAAGGCTGCTCATTACATCGATACAAACCTTCGAATCACAAATGCGCTCAAGATGAAAATATTCCTCGTAGATTAAAAATTATCCGTGTCTGCAAGAGATCGGATTACTAACTATTTTTTTCTCTTTTTTTCGTCGGAACCAAGTTGTTAGCATTTTATGCGAGTACAATAAGCGTTTCAAGTCTTCGCGATTTATAGCTTACCATGAATTTGAGTTAATGGGCCTTTCTCTATTAAATGATCAAGTAGACACTATGGAGTGCAAACGGATATGGTCTTTAGGGAGCTATTTAGTTAGATGACAATGGAAGGAGCACTAGAGAAGGATCTCGCAAATACCGGTTTCAAATTCACATGCAGCCACTTTCATGGCCCTCATTCCCATCTCAAAAACGTCTTTTAAATTTTTAGGTTAGATATATTGACATCTAGGCGACCTTTTCTTTGCAACGCTTTCAATCTTGGAATTGTATCTCGGCTTGGTAGAACTTGCGTCCTCCAATGGTGGCTTGTCAAGACCAGTAAAAATTCGCGCGCAGCTTTCGAATATTTCGCTAAGTCCCCTCCGATAGTTTTTGTTGAAGATGAAATATATACAAGGGCTGATAGCTGCGTTAGAATGCATTATAAATGTTGCATAGAAACGAAAGTTGATCCCATCTATTCCAGGCGGTATTGTTAAGTTCCAGACGAAATGGAAAAGGCAGCCAAATATCGTGACAGGTGTGATACACGAGACGAATACAACGACCACTGTTACAACTTGTTTTAACACTCTTCTGTTTTCTTGTTCACGCCTTTGTCGCTCTCGCGAGTATTCCGTGGGTCCTTTCTGCTTCCAAACTTCAATTCCGATGGCTGTGTACAATATAGTGATCACCGTAATGGGAAAAGATATTAACACCAAGAAAATAATCAAAAAGTAAACTTTTTGAGTGGAGGCCGTCTCAAAGGCCGGTTCCCATACGTTCATGCAATATGTATCGTTCCCTACTACTTTTAGTTTGAAAGTGTAAAAGTACGGCGAGTGGAGGCCTACTGCAACAACCCAGATGAAGCAAATTATCATGCGGCAAATTTTGGGTGTGATCACAGCGGGTTTGAACGGAAATTTCACTGCGTGGAATCGATCGAAGGCTATAACAACCAAGCTAAGTATCGAGACCGCTGTGGAGATGTCTTGCGAAAAATTGACCATCTTGCATAATATTTCACCTCCGACGCCAACAACAAGCCATCGCGATTTGCCGATAAAGATCTGCGCTATTTCCTTCGGAACAGCGAAAAGCGGAAACAGCAAATCACTGATGGCCATGTTGGCGATGAGGTTGTTTGTCATGGTCCGCATTCTGCTGTTTCGGCAGATAATAATAATCACCAAAGTGTTTCCAACCAGCGACATGAGCATGATTACACAGTAACACAATGCTTTGAGCGCTTTTACAGTCTCCGCTTCTCCTGTAGTCGAGTTGCTGGATGTAATGTTCGTCATGTTAGCTGAAGATTACCATCACAAGTAATGTAACTGTTGCTGTCCGAACTATTCTTTGAAGAAATATTTATCAATTCATACAAATTTATGTGCTCCTGTCCTTGTAATAAACGCAAATCTATGGCAAAAAGCGGCAGCTGATTCGTTGAGACGTCTACAATAAATTCCTTAAAAGCTCTAGCCAGAAGCGTTCCGTTGTGAATCCTGCGTTGATCACCTTAAGAATGGCGTGGTCTCAACCTTTACAGGGTAATATTGAAAAGAAGAAATCTCTCTTTCAGCAGCGTTAAGAGTTTAAAAAGCCTGTCTTCCTGTCCTAGAGTTGATTGATGAGTATACAATTCTTGTGTACTTTGCAATGAACGTGTGTCTTTAGCCGCCGAAATGACGATTAAAATTCTTCGTTCGTTTGAGGACTCCCGTTCTTAAAAGGACTCTTCCATTCGCTTTTACAACAATATCTTCGATTTGCCAGACTTACCTAAGACTGAGTGAATCCTTAGCTCAAAACCACAGTTCGATTTCTCTTCTTTGTGCCGGTAATCTCTTTAATGCTACACACGACACCTGCGCGCTCGAAGGATAAATTAAAACTAAAAAATATGATTTGCGATTGCAATTTTCCATCGCAAGAAATCAATTTTTACTCGTATCCGTCGTTAATTCATCAAACATTCTGGTGAATTTTTAAAACTGATTTATTACAAAGCAAAGGTGGAAAGAAATTAATTTGAAGAAAGCGTTTATTTTCCGTCCTAGCTTGATAGACGTTTTTGACACCTAGGCGAAAATTAAATATGGTAGGATTAAACAGTAAAATGTGATTTGGATGTATAACGGCAGGTGGGGCATTGAGCTATATTTTTTATTTTCCTAGAATAAAAATAAGGAGGAATAGTGGGTTCCAAAACGTTGTTACAGTCTGCTCCTTTATTAATACTAGAAGTGTTATACTGATTGAACAACAGCAGATGAAAATCTACTCTAAAGTCATTTTAGACTCGCTTTCTTCATGAGGTGGATTATAGTAAAAAAATGTCGTTAATTTTAATTGACCACCAGTTCCAAACAATTTATAAGCAACTATTTTCTTAACCAACTAGCTACTGGAAAAGTACATGTCAGAGTAGACAATGCAAAGAGTCTCCAAGAAATAACTCAGAATTGAAGTGGACGTTCAAAAGCTACAGCCCACGACATAAAGGTTTAAATAAAGAAGGTTCTCAATTGACAATAAAAATTATAATTAGGCGCAGATCCGGATAATAACTATTAAGGTTTGCTTGGGGCTTTTTTCCTCGATGCGCACTTTTCCTCAAATGCATTTAATTTTTACATCTGAATAAAACCAAAAAGTTAATTAAGACACTCTTATCTATCAGAGAAATCCGCGTTTTGTCTATCAGATCAAATTGTAGCTTCCTAGTCTTCCAGTCATAGTAGTGGATTAACAAAGAAAATTATTATATTTTGCTTCCATCCATTGCCAAACGTTGCAGTTTAAGATCCGGCTGTTATTTTCTACGGATCTGTCGTTTCTTGCATGTCCCCAACGACAGAGGCTGTTAATGTTGCCTTCCAAATAAAACTAAGACTCAGGCGTCCAAAAACAAATAAAGTTTCTACAAATATCAAAACACAAACCATGCCATCGGCAAGGGGATTATTGTAACAAGCTAATATCAATAAATTCAAAGATGAAATATCGCAGATACTTCTCATCGTCAAAAAAATGTATGTAACAATACTCGAGGTAAAATAAATCTCAAAACGCAAGCTAATATCAATATATTCAAAGATGAAATATCGCAAATACTTCTGATCGTCAAAAAAATGTATATAACAATACTCAGGTAAAATAAACCTCAAAACGACATTAAGGAAGACGAAAAACAAAAATGTATATTTAGTTATTACGAGGCCATAGGCTTAATGAATTCACATGACACTAAGCCTTGAGATAATTACAAGAAAAAAATTGTTTGTCAAAAACGCATTCTGATCTAAGTGATTTGATTACTAAGGATAGAAATTTATTATTCAATGTGTTAGCAAGCTTTGTACGGAAATTCAAGATTTATTTTATCCATGGTTTTTGCTGATGCATCTTACTGAAGCGATTCTGATTAGATTTGTAATCCCTAATGTAAAATTACAACTATGGTCAATTTTGATAAGAAAAAGTTATGACAGCGACAAACCCAGGGTTTTTTTTGACAATAACTCAGGCGGAAGAGATTATGATCACTGAAAATTTGTTAGCGCTTATCATAAGCGGCAAAGATAACCTGCAATTCGTTTAAGCAGTTCATTTAAAAATGTTCGATTCAGTTGTCATGGTAACAACGATCGAGCGTCTCACAAGAATATCACAAAGGGCCCATTTTTTGAAAGTCTCGTAAGATGATGACTGTCTCGGAAAAGCGTTTAATTTCGTTTTTATTCCATTTCTGTTTTTATTCTTTTTTTCATTCTTTTTTTATATTTTCTCTATTTTTCTTTACAATGAAATATCAGCAGTCTTTATATTCAAACGAAAAAATATATCCGTATGGAGCTTTCATTAATTAAAATGGAGTGACGCGAGCACCCGAACAGTTTAAACAATATTTCTGATATTTCTTAACCCAAATTAATATAGATCACAAGTATAAGTCATATATTTGGATTTATGTGTAAAAAGCACCCAGGAATTAACTACAAAAAAAAGTTTGCCAACGATAAAGTCTTCTGACTTATGGTCCGAGATTGGTTTTATTTTGGTAATATAATGAATTCTTCTCTGAGTTAGTAGCAGTGTTGATTGTTAAATACCAGTGTGGTGTTTTGGTTTCACTTTAATGGGCTCCAGCTTGTTATCCAACAACGTTTCGCCAACGTTCACTGAAGGCTCATAGCGAGCGACAACTACGAAGCATATCCTCCCTCCTGTTAGTAAACAAGAATGCAGATTTACAAGTACTTCAGAAAAGCACGCAGACACTTCAATCCAATACCAGGTACCCTTTTCGTTATCATTCCACGAAAGGTCTCTTAATGTCTGCCCTTCAAACTAGACTAAGCCCTCCCCCTGCCACTCCTCCCCTCATAGCTAAAGCCTGGTTCACATATGATCGCAGGCGATCGCAATCAATCACCAGTGATCGTCTGCGATTATATGTCATGAACAGCTCTACGATCGTGCGCAATTAAGTGCGATCGCGGGAATAGAATCATGTTCTATTCATGCGATCGGTTGCGATTGTCTGCGATCGAGTGCGATCACATGTGAACAAAGTTCTGCGATCATTGGAGTGTAATGTGTCCCATAATGCCATATTTTCCCAGCGTGCAGCACTGCAAGCGGCATGATACCATGACAACCAGTTGTTTATCAACTTTTACACGTGCGTGTGTTTTGACAAGATGGAAGGTATTTGTGCACGATCCTCGCAGTAAAGAGCATTATTTAAGCAATAGTGAAAATCAGACCTGAAAAAATTCAGGCCTGTAGGGGATTCGAACCACTGACCTCTGCGATACCAGTGCAGCGCTCTACCAATTGAGTTAACAAGCCAACTGGGAGCAGGTCATCAAAGTAGTCTGACATAAGCCCGTAAGATGATAAATCAGAGGAGAAAGGTTAAGATAAATCATTTATCATCTTACGGGTTTACGTCGACTAATTTGATCACCTGCTCCCAGTTGGCTTGTTAACTCAATTGGTAGAGCGCTGCATTAGTATCGCAGAGGTCAGTGGTTCGAATCCCGTACAGGCCTGAATTTTTTCAGGTCTGATTTTAACTATTGCTTAAATAGTGCTCTTTACTGCGAGGATCGTGCACAAATACGTTTCTATAACCGCAGTTCAGATATATGAATTTTATATATTCGTTGTGTAAAATGGAAGGTGAAATTGACACTGAACAGTTTACGGAAGAAATTAGAAAATACGACTATTTGATCAGTCGCTTTAGCAAAGAATTCAAAAACAAGTTCAAGAAGATTAATGCCTGGTCCAAAATAGGCGATATTTTCACCATTTCCCCAGAAGCGACGTTTCTTCTTTGACATAGGAGCGATTCTCCGTTTAAGTAAAGACAACAGAAGCAGAATGCAGAAATTGGCTGAGACCCGGGGGTAACATGTGAAGGTGTAGTCTGATCGTCCGGGTGAGTGTAGTCCTGAGAAGGACTGTTGTCGGTGGTAGTGACTGACGTCTCGACAACCTGTGCGGAAGTCATCATCAGAGTCAAGTGAATGATTGTTGTCAGTATAATGTTCTTATTCCAGTTCGTGTAAAATGATCGGTTGGTTTTGCCGTGATGTTATTGGCTGTAAGACTCAAGTGACGTAAGTCGGTCGTGATTGGTCTGTTTCGACCTGTCGGTAAAGTTAGGTCGTTCTTTTTCGGTCGTTTGTGATGTTTATGTCGTGAGTGAGTCGTTTGTATGGAGAGGGTAGTTGTTGAGATCTGTTTAGGGGAGTCTGTTCTAAGTTAGTAAACCAGCTTTCCAGAGTCAGTCGTTGAAGGTAGTCAGTGCTGTAGGTTAGGCATTGCGCAGAGTCCCAGTCAATGTTGTGGTTGGTAAGTCGATGGTGTTCAGCAATGTGATTGCTGACATCACCTTTCCTTGTCGCCCGTCTGTGTTCAGTCAGTCTTTTTGCGAGGTTTCTGCCAGTCTCACCGATGTAGGAGGCTTGGCAGTCGGAACAATTGATCTTATAAATCGTTCCCTGTCTGTTCCTCGGTTCGTCTTTGTCTTTAACGTTGGTTAGTAACTGACGTAGTGTGGTGATGGGTTTGTGGGCGACGTGGATATTGAAGGGTAGTAAGATGCGCGAGATGTTATCAGATGTGCCTTTTATGTACAGTATGGTTGCTGTAGTCGTAGGGGTTGCGGTGTCGTATGTTTCGGTAGTGGTAGTGGGTCGGTGAGTGTTTCGTCGGATGAAGTCGTTGTTGTAGTTGCGCTTCGAAAAACCACGGTGAAGGTATTTGTTCTCGTCGGATAAGCTGTCAGTCGAGTTGCATACTAGTTGTGCGCGTCGTGTTAGAGTTCTGATAGTTGTGGCTTTGTGTGATGTAGGGTTGTAGGATGACTTGTCTATTAATCTATCGGTGTGTGTCGGTTTCCTGTAAACTGTCGTCCGTAATGAGTTGTCGTTGTTGCTTACCAGGCAGTCTAGAAAAGGAAGTTTTCTATTTTCTTCGACTTCTCTGGTAAACTGTATGTCAGTGTTTTGTTCGTTAAGGTGGTGGTGGAATGCATTGATTTCGTCGTGTCGAACGGCGGTGAATGTGTCGTCAAAGTAACGTAACCAAAGCGGTATCGTTTGTCGGAAAGTCGAAAGGGCGCGTTCTTCGATGTTCTGCATCACAATTTCTGCTATAACAACAGAAACTGGAGACCCCATGGCAGTGCCGTGTAACTGTTTGTAGTGTTTACCGTTGTACTGAAAGTAAGTAGACGTTAGGCAAATGTTTAGCAAGTCCATGATGTCGTCTGTCGGTAGCGGTAGTGGGTCGGTAGATTGTCGGATTGCAGTCTCAGTACATTGTAATGCCAATTGAAGTGGAATAATTGTGAACAGTGATTTCACATCAAATGACACTAGTTTGTAGTCGTCAGGTATCTGAACAGTCTTGGTAGCGTTAATGAAGTCTTCAGTGGATTTTAGTTTATGTCTGGATTTGTCGGTTAGCGATTGTAGTATTTTCGTCAGGTACTTGGATAGTTGGTAACCAACAAATCGCAACCCCTACGACTACAACAACCATACCGTACATAAAAGGCATGTCTGATAACATCTCGTGCATATTACTACCCTTCAATATCCGTGTCGCCCATAAACCCATCACCACACTATGTCAGTTACTAACCAACGTTAAAGACAAAGACGAACCGAGGAACAGACAGGGAACGATTTATAAGATCAATTGTTCCGACTGCCAAGCCTCCTACATCGGTGAGACTGGCAGAAACCTCGCAAAAAGACTGACTGAACACAGACGGGCGACAAGGAAAGGTGATGTCAGCAATCACATTGCTGAACACCATCGACTTACCAACCACGACATTGACTGGGACTCTGCGCAATGCCTAAACTACAGCACTGACTACCTTCAACGACTGACTCTGGAAAGCTGGTTTACTAACTTAGAACAGACTCCCCTAAACAGATCTCAACAACTACCCGCTCCATCCAAACGACTCAGTCACGACATAAACATCACAAACGACCGAAAAAGAACGACCTAACTTTACCAACAGGTTGAAACAGACCAATCACGACCGACTTACGTCACTTGAGTCTTACAGCCAATAACATCACGGCAAAACCAACCGATCATTTTACACGAACTGGAAGAAGAACATTATACTGACAACAATCATTCACTTGACTCTGATGATGACTTTCGCACAGGTTGTCGAAACGTCAGTCACTACCACCGACAACAGTCCTTCTCAGGACTACACTCACCCGGACGATCAGAAGCAGAATGTTAACACCTATTAAAATTTCAGCGTCCGCGGAGTACATGTTGGTTGACTGTAGTTACATTGTTTTGCCGTTGAATGGTAAATCGCGGACTCGGTTATCACTGATCGCTGCGATCGGCTGCGATCATATGTCAACATGCGATTCGCGGCCTTCGGTTGAGGGGTTTCAGCGGTCGTGCGATCACCTGCGATCTTTTGCGAGTATGTGAACCTGAGCTGGCTTAAAATAGCTTTTATCAAGTAAAATAACTGATGACTCACTATTGTCGATGAACTGTGCTCTACCAAAACCAACTTTATTGGTATTCTTCCAAACCATTTGAGTAAACCGTTCTATCGCAGAAGTATTTGGTTTCTTTTTCCTCTCAAAAGTTTTACTCTCATCATACCAAAGATTAGTCGCTCGCGCTCCTGTCAAAGGTGAGCCTAGGTGAACAGCAGAGGAGAATTATTAGAAGGTTATTAGAAGCCACCGGTGCGGCACTTTACATCGCTGCATGAAAGTGGAATTTGGTCAGATAGGTAGAAATACCGTGAAGTATATTACTTGAACACGATTTTTTAATCAATCTAATGAACGCTGGATAGAAAGTTTATCGTAAATAATCTCAGTGGACAAATGGCTCGAAGGAAATTGTAATTCATCCTGCACACATGCTTGTAAAGGTCGCTTTGACAACACTAGTAATAGAAAAATTCTAACCTTTAAATGAGCAACGAAGAGCAATGTTCTCTCCTTGTCCTACCCTGTTTTTCAACAGAGAATGCGTTGTATTTCTCTGCTTCGCCAGTTCCGATGCAAAATTCTGAGCTTCCGTGTCAAGCCGCCCGTCTTCAGTCAGTGGTGGCACTCCATGGAGCAGGCGCTTTTTATTGTGTTCGAAGAGGAATTGTTGTCTGAACCTGGCCATTGGTATCCCTGGAAGAAACACGAATAAAAGTTGTCTACGAACTTAGTTCACACTATGACTGTGAATTCGTGTGTAGTAACGTATTTACGTCTTCAGGAAGGCGGGTAAGGGAAGGTAGCCTGCCCGTCCAGAAGGAATGGCAATATGCACGCTTACTTTGTTCGAAGCCACGGCAGTAGCCAGTCAACACTCTGTATATAATCCCGCTTAGTGTCAACCTACCTGGTACATTAGTCTTCAGATTAGATCGTACGTTGTGTAACACGCGCCTTTTAGGGACGATGAGAAAGGAAGGGACGACGCCATAGTTCCTAGTAGATTGTTGGATCCCGTTAGGACCGGTCCGTTGTGAACTCGCTACAGGAGGACTATCCCCTTGTACTATTCCTTCCTGAATTCCGGTGGATGAAGCTGGAGTAGTACCTGGATCAAGATTCACATTTGGGCTCACGAGTTTGACTTCATGAGCCACGTACTCACCAGAATTCGCTTTGATGGCTGGTGATTGTGCTGCCGTTTGTTCGGTCACTAGAGTTACGGCTTCTGATTGATCAGGCTTTTTCTCTGGGAAAGATGATGGTTGTGAAAAAAATTCAAGTCAAGGTTATCCACCACAGGAGACCGCTCTGAAAACGTCTTCTAACCTAAGATTATAATTTTTCTGTAGTCCAAACTTTCACACGTGTGGTCAGTTGGACATGAAACCGCTTGACATTCTATTTCTCTTTGTTTCCTGGCCCAGCTATGCCAGACCGATAGAGCAAGTCACTCCTCGTGCTCTACAACAGTTCTACTTGGCATACATTTCCCATTTCCACTTAAAAATTGGCTCTCTTCCTTCATTGCTGGACTCTTATTACAAATTCACTTAATCGCCATTTAGAGGGGTGAGGTAAATGTTCTTCATTTTGGGGAAAAAGACATTTTTGCCTGCGAGTGCTACAGAGTTAGAGTTTTGGTATTCATTGACTTCGGAAAGAGTAATATCTCAAAAAAATCTTAAATTGTTCCATGTTGATTTTCGTTTGTATATAATTGTTTTCATGATTGTTCAGTTTCAGGCTCTATTTTTGTGATAGATATGTCTGAACATATCTGGTTTTTTTCCTTGTATTCAGAGAGCTGTGTGAGTTTTCTGATAGTTTCCTTATTAAGTGATCGAGAGAAGAATTGGTATTCCTAAACCTCTTTTAAATCAAGTTCGATTGGTACACTTCAGATGTGCGTTAAAGGTAGCAGTTCAGACAGCACGATACCTCCATCCATGACAAGCTTAAGGTTGAGCAGTAGATTTATCGCTGGGCGTTGGTCTTTATTCTGTTCAGTTACAGGAAGCAAATATGCGCCCTCAGGTGCCTCTGAAGCTATGGCGGCTGGAGCAGTTTCTTGACCGTCCTGACCTTTTAGAAGAGTAGGGACATGGATGGTAACTGAAACATAAAAACATTGATATCAAGATCGTACATGCGTCATGTTTGAATGACGATGGAAAGACACAATGTTGTGCCAGCGTGCGCAGGGCTGCAAATAACGGCCGGTCAACGGACAATGTCCGGTCAAAATTGGATACTGACCGGACAAATCCTTGGTTTGCCGGACATCTTGTCCCGTCCTTTACCGACTCGTTCAAAGAAATTTTAATTTTCAACTGTTTGCCAATCATAAGGGACACAGTCATGTTTCCAAAAGAAAAATAAAACCAATTTAAAAGTAGACAAATTAGTGGTCGAGAAATTCCCGGCAGTCGCAAATTTTCGCGATGTCATCAAGTCCTGTCGCGATTGCATATCATCGTGTCTTCCGTTATTTTATTTACTTTATTTAAGTGTTCTCAGTTAGTAGAGGGTTTTACCTTTGGTTAGATACCATCATTTACTCTTAAATAAAGTGATTGATTGTTTGATCGATTGAATGATCGGAAAGCACCCTCACGAAGAATAATCTTGTTGCATCGAGAATACTCCAAGTAGCATTTGTTGCAAAGTGCAAAAAGCGAGCAAAAGGCCCAAACGTGGAGAATCCGACCACTCTTTTACTCTAACAAAAATTCACAAATGTAACTTTAAAAAAAGGGCTCTGAGTGTAATATTTAATTATAAGTGATTTTGCCAGATGTAAAGTTAAACGGACAATTGCGGTTGTATCTTGCGTAACCGTTTCACGTGCTCAATGCTTCTGCAGTAAAGAGTAGTAAAATTATTGACTTGTAATTTTTATTGTCAGACCGACTTGGATTCAGTTGTTTTTTAGTTGCAAAAGGATTACTGTGCAATCAGGGTTCACTATCGCAAGAGTTCGGACTGTTTAAGTTTGACCGGCCAAAAACGGGTAGTGTCCGAGCAAAAGCATGTTTGACCGGACAAAGTGACCGGCGACTGCCCATTAGTTATTTGCAGCCTTGCGTGCGTGAATTCGCCCAAAGTTTTCTTCATATTCCCTATGATTGTATTATCACTTGCACAGTTTACGTTTTGTGTGATGGTTTCGCGTTTGCCAGTCATTCAGGCTTTGCACCCATGAGTGACATTTTGAATGAAGACGGTCGTTTCTTTTCCATTATGTAAACCAATGATCCAAATGGTGTGAGGTTATTTTGTTATTTGCTGCGATTGGTGTCCTGTGCACCATTTAAAGAAGAGTTGAAGTGAGTTTTCTTTTCTGCGAGTGAGGAACTGTTCAGCTATGAAAAATTTGATAAACTCTTTCACACGCACCCCTAGACATAAATATTTATCGGAATGAATAGGTAAAGATGAAATAATTCTTACTCGGAGCCGTACTGATAGTCTGGGTTCTGGAGTCTCTTTTCCCAAGCAGAGGCCGAGGAGCAACCTTTCTTCGGACTAAATCTAAAGTAAAACAATGTAATTAATGAATGGTCACCGTTATCGTCGTTTTCGTCGTAATTTCTAGACTATTTCTTTCTTATTGCCTCTCGTTCTCTCCGGCTTAAGCTTAATTGACATGAAAACTTTGCACTTACTCGAAAATCTTCATGAAAGCTCCAGCTATTTTATGCTTTAGAAATCCTCAAAATACTTTGCTCCCGTTCCTTCATTTTCAGTATCCTATCAATTGCCACGCTCATTTTGTTTGACAGCCATTTGGTTTCTTTCTTGGAATTCTTCGAAGCTAATGAAGCAGAGAACAGGTAGAAACACGACCATGTAACGCGAATTAAATGCGTCAATGTGATCTTTATTACACTGAGCGATAACCTACTTGTCTTTACAAATCTCACCTAACGCTCATTTCTAAACATATCGAATGATCCATTGGTTTCCGATCCTGACCAGAGCAGAAACTGAACATAAGTACACCGTTTAAATTTCGCCCATGGTTTTCAGCCAATTAGAGTTGAGTTTCCGGCATTGATCCAATAAATTTAGATTTTTATATGATTCAGTTTAGTTGTCAAATATAAGCCCATCAAAAAGGTATATCTGGTGCTACATAATTACATGGGGCATGGATAAAGAATTAACACTAAGCTTACCTGCTGAGGTTGAAACCCAATAAGTAATAAAGAAGCTCCATAATAAAAACAACATGACGGGTTTAGTGAGCCTCGGTACTTCAATATAAAATTTTACAAAATTAATAGAGTCGATTTGAAAAACAAAACGCCGCAATCTTTCTACGAACTGATAGGTTCGGAGGCTGGAACCCTAATGACTAGAACAAGGTAACTGTTTTGTAGGGCTGTGACCCTTGTAACACTCAGCCGTGCCACCAGAATGGGAAGTGCTTTTAACAGGTTGAACTCTGTCGGAAAACCACGAACTAAAACAAAATTGCCACCTGTATATGGAATAACTGAAACTGAGCACCGAACATCCAAGTGGACAAAGCAAGTGAGAAACATCGTGATGCAATACATCCGAACTGATTTATCTCTCAAACTCCAAATTTGAAACAATATCATATATAGTTTGTTCATCATTTTTTTTTTTTTTTTTTTTTTCATCTGAGAAAGATTTCAAAAAAATTAAATCATTATCCCTCGGATCCATAAAATTGCCTTGTCGCCGTGAGTCGTACATGTAATTTCCTTAGGATCAACAAATGGGTGATTTATAACCTCTTAACGATACCCGCCCCGTGATTCTATTTTCGTTACTCTTAACAGGCATGTTACGAATCTTTTCGACTCGTGGATTTCAAGTATAGTTGGACTCAACTGAGAAGTCAATGAAAGGATGGTAGAGTATCTTATCCGACCATAAAAAAGGATTTCAATCAGAGCTTTATCCCAAAAATGTTGGATCAAAATCCAACCACCACAAACCGCATATGCATTACTGAGATATGCATACCCTAAATTACTCGTTCAGCCTTAGCTCAGAGACCTTTCTCGTGTCCATGAAATTGTCGACCGACTGAAAAGTTTCTGAAAAGAAACTTTTTCCATAAAAATTAAATGCGCCGTTTAGTGGTCAATCATTTATGTAGCTATTTTCAAACTTCACAGCTTAATAAAGACTGAACTTCTCTAAGATGTTTGTTGTTAATACGTGGAAATACATGGCTGGAATTTATAAAAAAAACAATAAGAAAGAATTTTCATCTGAATGTAGTTTTTAGTTTTTTAATGTAGTTTTAGTTTTCTAGGGAAGCAGGGATGGCGTACTGGTGAGAGCACTCGCCTTCCACTAATGTGGTCCGGGTTCGATTCCCGGGCCCGACGGCATAAGTGGGTTGAGTTTGTCTTGGTTCTCTTCTCAGCTTCGAGGGTTTACCTCCGGGTTCTCCGGATTTCCTCCCTCACCAAAAGCCAACATACAGCTGATTCCAGCCGGCTGTAAGCTGTGCTCCAAGGCCACACATGGACCGTATAGTGGCTGCCAGAGTAAGCTTTCAGTTCGACCTTGTTGAGCTGCGTCGTTGCTGTACTTTGCGACGGCGATTAGCAGTGACGATTATTATTATTATTATTATTATTTTGCAAATTCGCCCTTACTCCTCTACTGCTCACATTTTGGAGAAAGTGGAGTAAACTGTATTTTAAACACCAGTTCACTCAACCGTAACTGGCAGGACATCGATCTAGTTCGTTGAATGCGTCGTGCGTTTTTTTTTTTCTTTTTACCACTTTAATTGTTTTAAATAAATTAGTTTGTTCATCAGTTATTATCGCCAATTTCACCGATAGGAAACTTTAAAAAGCGTAAATCTCTGCAAATGAGGTTTCTTACGTTATTTTCTTACACAGTTCCCCAAAATTACAAGCAATTCAAACTGAATGTTAGTTTTAACTAAGGATTCACCAAGTTTATCAAATGATCTGACCACTGATGTTACAGGTTACTTTTGATGAAGGAAACAGGGTAACATAAAAGGTAATTACTTTACTTCCGATAGTTTCTCTTTAAACACCATTGAGTTACCTGGACTCATAAAAATTCACAACTGATCATTATTCCAAGATTAACGCCATGATAAGACAATTACACCATGGGGTGATGTTTGCCTAACCTAATTTAGAGTCTTGTTTTAGTAAACCTTTACCTGACTCAATCTCACATTATTGAAATGGGGAATTTGCGTATATTGGTATTTGCGCCAAAATAGCACCGGTCGAGGAAAAAAGAACTATGGAGAAAATTATTAGGAAGAGTCGATCAGCAATCTTAGATACAAAGATCCAGAAGTCTTTGTCTAGTTCAGCGTCTTCCTCTTTCATAGACCTCCTTGCAAGCTCACTTATTCCGTCCGTTATTTTTGTCAGGGTACTTGGAGGTTTAGTGATTGCAGCAGGCAGCTTGCTCGGTGTCAAATTTAATGGTTTATATGGTTTTGCTCCCACCAGCTTGATGCAATTGCTTTCAAATTCGTCCACCTTGAAATGAAATTAAGAAAGAGAAAGGGAACATTTGAGATCAGCCACTAGAATTATCATCAAGTCACAATTTTTTTATAGATTGTTTCATCATTTGATCGGTTGGTCTCAACAGAACTTAACGATTTTATGAAACACTTCAAAAAAACTGAGTAGGAAAATTTTTATTGACACACCCTCTATGGTTGAACTTTGCAATTAGAAAATTTGTATCAGTTGCCGCTAATAAACCAGCTAGCTAGTGAACCAATGCATACTGTTTCGTGCCACTCTGACTGAAATTCTTCAAACCGTAAGCAAACTTCAAGTTTCAAGACGAAAAAATCAATAGTTAGTCATTATACTTCTAAATCATGAAATTGGATGTAAAAGATATAAGCTCGACAGCTAGGACGAGGTGTATTTCAGAAGAAATAATAATACCATCGGTGTCTTTCTTTGGCTGTATTTCCCTCGTGCAAATATCACCAGTTAAGGACAGTTAAGAGCCCTCAGGGAGATAACAGAATTCACAGCATAATACCTGGACATCCACTCGTCTTGTGGACCTGACGTTAGCTTTTGGATGTCCAGTGTTGATGCATAGCATCCTGGCCAGATAATGAAGAAAGAACACTCGAACCCACCGTGGCATCTCCGTCTTCTTGTAACTATTCAAGGATATGCAGTTAGCAACCAAGGTGCCCCCAATCTGAAACATTGCAGCCAGCAATATTTTTACAATGATAGGCGTAGCATCTGATGTTACTGGAATGCTGTCTGAGACATTCAGGATAACGACAGACATGGCTAAGAACGACTCTATGACAAGAGTCACTCGCTCGCCGAATTCCGCTGGAAATGCAAAGGTCAGGACGGAGAAGGAAGTGACCACCATACAAGGAATGATAATATTGAAGAGGAAGAAGCCAGGTATACGGCGTATGTGAACGTAGAAGGTTATGTCAGGATAGGGCTCTGGGCAGCAGCTGCAAAAGGAAAGTTTAGAATTTTAGGTTACAGGCAATAAAGAAACACCACAAAAGAAAAAAATACTGCACAGTTATTGTTTGAAAAGACAGTTGTGTGTTGCAGGAATCGACCTATTCAAACAATTGGCATCAGTTGAATAAATTTATCTTGATTCGACATGACTGTTATATTCATGGTTTTTAAGTCGAAGTATTACGTTCTAAACCTAAAAAAAAAACTTATAACACATGAAAGACAAGCACAAGAGACACCCAACTCTTAAAAGAATGCTTGATAAGATGTTTAAACAGTGGTAGTCTGTTAACTGTCAACCCACGAATCCACACAGATGCTGGCAATGCCCACAAAGTCTCTATTACCCGCTTATTGCATGTAAACTTTGATGATTTTTCACCAGTGAGATATATTTACTGCAATTTTGTTCTCAAGAAATTGACGTCAATTACAGTTTGTTGGTTGAATTCAAACCAAAGAACCCAAATCTTAGTCGTAACCCATTTTTGTTTACCGTCTCAGCAGAATCAAAGGCCGTGCCAGAACCTTAGTATTGGTCAACCGAAACTGTCAACGTACCTTTCTGTTGCTGGTAGATTTGGAAAGTCATGTACCTTGAAAGCCGTGTGTCTGTTTTCCGTTTGTGTACCTGTGGCTAATAGTTGTACTAGATGGTCACGTGTCTTGGTGCGGACTTCGCCTTCCATGTTCATCAGTCTCTGTGGCATGTTGCGATTACCCAGTCACTTTAAACGGTAGGTCCAGTTCTTTTTGTGGTTGTCTCTTATTCAATTCATGATACAAGCACAAATCCTCGGTCCAGTGTCTTAAATTACTAAGGAAAGTTCTACTTTCTAAGTAAATAATTTAAGGTATTCGTTGAAGTTGCCTCCAAACTCCCAATGACGAGTCAAAGGACGTTTTGTTACAAGAACGAGTAAAAATGATAAAAGAAAAACCTCACGGTGGAAAGTTCGACCAGTAAACTATTCCCTTCGCGTTTCTCATGTTCGCCCTATTTCTTTTTCCATTTGCTATCGTTTGGATTTACGACGTTTCAATCAAAAGAAAAATCGATTTTAAACCTACACAGTTTGGTTTTATTTAGAAGAAAAGAAGCAAAATCCGTTGCTAAGAACAGACTTATGTACTTAAGCGTTTTCACCGTGATAAGTCTTAAGTTTTTACGCAAATCTTGATTGCCAGAGATGGTACAAGATTCCTCTGAGACCCAGAAAACCCAAGGAGAATTCAAATTATTTTTTTGAACGTATGAATTAATGATGTTATAGTCAACAACAAACAAAACCAAACGTCTCATAACAATCTGTTTTAAAATGCCTTACGACTTTGATCATAACCAAATTGATAAGAAATATAACTCGAAAGTCCGCCTTCGAAACCTGTTTCGCCGTAGAACTTTATCCATAGTAACTCATATTTATTCTTAGTATCTGTGGTAGTGTCATTGGTTCGCATTAGCGCTTATTCGTTAAGCTACACGAGTTCGTCAGTTCAAAGTGTTTGTTGACTACTTTAGTCGAGTACTTGCGGATATTGATCATTCTGGCAAATTTTTTTTTGCTGCGTTGGTGGTGTTCATTTCATTATTTATGGGTCAACTTTCCCGGCATTTGCTGTCACTGATTTGAGAGTAGAGAAATCGCAATGAAAGAAATAGCAGAACTGAAACGAAACAAATGATATGACAAAACAATCTGTGAAAAATAGCTTTCGTTTCAAACAACAGTTTTTAAACTTACTCCATGATATCAATAATTGAAACACTTGGAAGTAATTGAGCTGGAGGGTGTCTAGATCTCACAGGAATATTTTAGTTTTAACTGTACTGTTCTGAGTTTCTTTTTTTTTAGCACGATAATAAATGTACAGTAGCACAAAAAGTACCTGAAAGTCCATAATTTCGTAATTGTATAAGCGGTCTATAAAAATCTCAGAATATAAAATGTGGTATAAATGTTTACCCAGCGGTAGATAAATATTGTCCCAAGGTCGGGTTTAAAATTTTATGGTGTTGACTTTTTCTAGAAGGCAATTGGCAGATTTAATGTTTCGATAACAGAATTAAGAAACTGTTTAGAAATTTCCGCACCACTAACCTATGGATGGGGCAAGATGTTTTCATTTAAATCTTCGTCTATTTCTAGCAGACATAAATTCAATAACCACCACACTGAAATGATGATGAAGGTGATGCAAAAGTAGAAAGTTTCCTTGTGAATCTGAAATTTATTTTAATAAAAAATAATAAAAAAAATTAAATACTCCTGGAGATTGATTTTCTTTTATTTCCCTTTTTTTTAGGTATGATTAAAAAAATTATCTAATCCACTCATATAGACGGTTGTTTTTGACGAACAGTGTAGATAATCCTGCAACACTCAGTAAAAGATTTGAAGAGCAAAAAATTTCGAGATTCAAGAACGTGGGAGCTGATAAACTAGTAAAATTTTTTCTGACCACCTTAAATAATCTTGTGTCTATGAAAGATTCATTTCATACAAATCCTATTTTGGCGATTGATGTATCAGTGGTTAATGCAATTTACTGTATCACAAGATGAAGCGGCACTGGTCAAGCAACGCAAAAAAGCATGTGTTCAGTAAGTGGTTTCAAAATAACATTATTCCTCTATTTTTCGATTGCAAGAATTTATTATTCATGATGTTTTCGGAATAGAACACAGCGAGCTTAAAATGTTTTCTTAAACGCGACAATCAAAGAATCTTAGTTTCTCCTAAGTCAGAACGCACCTAATCGTGCAAGATTACATATTTCTCCTATTGTTTTATTACTCCGAGGCCAATTTCCAAGATTCATATTAATTTTCTCATTAAAAGACGAGAACTGATCTCGTTAGTCATAAATCGATGATACAGTGCATTGTTTCTCGTTCAGAGGAACTGTCAATTTCACAGAAATTAAAGATCGATGAATCAGTTCTAACCTCATAATCTACGCTTCTTGCTTAGTCCTCTCACTGGAAACCACAATCGCGGTTTGCTACAATCCTACAAGAGTAAATTATAGTGATCTGGCACTTGAGCAAATATTGCACACGAAGAACAGACAAACGCAAGGGAAAATAATAGCAAGAAAACGCGGTCTACAACTCGTGACACAAAAATCCAGAATTGACGGTTTGCGCGGTGTTCTTCGTGGTGGATTTCAGACTGTGCCAGCTCCGCGAGTCCATCTGTAATCTTTGAATGAAGATCCTGAGTTGATCGAAAGAGAGCCGTGGGATTATGAGTCGGTGACTGTAACGAGTGCCCACCTGGTGATCCCAGGGGTTTTGTTCCCGAGAGTTTTCTAGCCTCGAGAACTGTCACCTCTGTTGGTCGACCTTGCGCACGATGCGAACGTCGTCCAATGTTGTCCTTCGGTTGGCCCGATTTAATACACAAGCATCGGGCTAAGTAGTGGAGAAACACCACTCTCAACCATTGGGGCATCCGGTACTTTCTGTAGAGGTTTAGTGAAATACAGTTTGCAATTAGTGCGCCCCCTATTTGGCACATGGAAATAATCAAAAACTTTGTGATGAGAGGAGCGTTGTCGGAGGTAACAGGAACGTTGTCAGAAACCATAAGAACGACGAATGACAGAGCTAGGAATGACTCAATTACCAAAGTCACTCGCTCACCGATCTCTGGTGGCAGGACAAATGTCAGTACAGCTAGGGAGGTTATCACCAAGCAGGGAATGATGATATTGTAGAGGAAAAATCCAGGTTTACGACGAAGATGAAGGAAGAATGTCACATCTGGATAAGGCTCCGGACAGCAGCTGCGTGTAACAGAACACAATATTACAGTAGGATCTTGATGCCATGTGCAACGTGCCCGGTGAACTTGCATGCTTTGTTTATACGACTTGAATTGTTCTTATAAATTCACGACTTATGTAAATAAAAATTTTCCTAGCACCATAGACTAATCAAAGTGCCGGTTTTAATGAGTGCAATAGGTGCTGGTGAAGTCTCAAAAGTTAAAAACACCGTTTTATACATTTTCCAAGCTTAAATCAACGAAGGAGGTAACTGAGATGTAAGACTATCAACAAGTCAACGGAGAAATTGAATAAGTATGTGGCCTATGAGATTAGCTTCCATTAGAAAAATTGTTGCAAACAAAATATAATTCTTTGATTTTGGTCCCAAACTCCGAAATACATTGTATACCACCGAAAATATTGAAGATCTTTACCCCATAGTTGGTTTCTTTACGTAACATCAGTTGAGGTTATCGCGATCCGTTAATGTCCTATCTTATGATATTACCCCAATCAGTGCGATATTGACGTGACTTTGATACGAGCTGTAAAAATCTTTTCGAATTACCGCTGAATAGAAACAGGACTTAGACTTTATGGAATAAAGATATAGAAGAATTGCTATGAAATTGGAAACGGAAACGAATTCGAATCAGACTTACGAGTCAACCAGGATCGTTGAGTCACTTTTGGCCTGTCTTCACTTCCTACATGCAAAACCCTTGTCGATGACCAAACCACTTTTATCATGATAAATCGATTGTTTTTATCAACTGACAGAGTTGATAATGTTAATCGGCCACAGTAGAGGGTTTCTTAAGCCGGCTGACATTTTGGTCGTTAGCCCTTCGTCAGAGCGAAGGACGTTTCCCTGGGTTCGTTCTGAACGAAGGGCTGACGCTCGAAAGGTCCGCTTTAGAAACCCTTTACGGTGGCCAATTCACCTAATCAACTAAGTTTGTAACACCAATTTATCTTGTTAGACACCCACCGACGCAGAGCCACAGTTTCTTTGGAAACTTACCCATTCTATCCAATTTTATCATGCTGAGTGTCATGCTAACTGATCATAGTTTTGCATCAACGATCATACTTCCTCTCTACAGGTAAGCTGGTTACATGCAACAAGAAAACCCAGAGGGCTATCACCCCGATAGAATTTATCCAGATTCAAACTTCTACCTTTGTCATCAATAGTTTGAGGCTTTCGTTTGATAAAAACTTTACCTGTACTTGGCTACGTTTCTCTTAGCCTTGGCAGAGATGAGCTCAAACTCGGAACTCTTCATGTAGAAATTGAGATCTGCTGCGTCTCGCATTTGCACGATGTTCACTTCAAGTCCATGATATGTCCAGGAACCGAATTTAAGCTCACAAATCTGGTCGTCAAACGGGAAGTAAGTGATGTCGATGTTACAACCGCTGCGCAGTATTGTTGGGGCGTACCACGTACATGATCCCTCTGAAGTCAAGATCACTTTGGTTTTAAAGAGGTATAGAGTTCCACTTGGAAGCAATTCCTCCGCGCTGACGAAAAATGTTTTCTTAAATTAAGGCTCTATCTGCTCATTCGCTACGGTTTATGGCAGCTAAAATATGAAGACCAGTAGTTTTCTAATTGAACTCACAACTTTCCCCCCTCCCCCCTCCCCGTATTTCCCTGGAAGTTGTTATTAGGAACCTTTGCCACACTCTTTGTAACATAAATAGACTGGCTATGTTTCGGAGCGAAATGGCCTTCAATTTAAGGCCAATTAAATATAATACATAAGCAGTTAGTTATGTAAGGGTTTTGATTATCTTCATTAAAAATTTGCCCTATCGACTTCATTCTTTGCAATCCCCAACAACCCTTTATATTCTCCCTCAGGAATGTTTTGCCAATGTTTAGCAAAATGAAGGAAACTTTCTGCTTGAAAAAATAAACAAATAAAAAGAAGAAGATCCTCTTTAGGTTATTTGAAAATTCATACAAGTAAAGCCTGGATTGATGGATTTTTTAATTCCCTTTTCAAATTTTCTTTCTATTTAATCATTTTAGTGGGACTTACTTGTTGTGAAGGACAATGTCGGGAAGCCAGACCAGATGTGGACTAAGGTTAATTGTTTTTATTCCTCCGTAATCAGAAGCGTTCCATTTTAAAAGATGATTGTTCCATGCCTAGTGTTCAATAAAACAAAGAACCTGTTGGGCACTTTTGACTTCATTAATGTTATAACAACAAGTACATGCTCTATGTACGTAACTTGTTGGAGTATTAAAAAAACAAACAGACGGTGATCCTCAATTGTCTTTGCTTTAAGTACTTTCATAGTTTGGTTTTTCATGGTAATAGAGAAATTACCTAAGATAGAAAGGTACAGTGGGGAAGGGGAAGACTACGTAAGATGTAATTGTGCAAACTAATCTGTCGGCTTTCATGCAGAGTACAAGAATACACCGAATGCAAATATGGCGTCCAATTTCAATTGCCATTGTTCTGGACTGACTAGCCTCGTCTTCACGTGGAAACACAAAAGGATTATTACATGTGTGAGAGGCTAATCATTCCAGAACAATGGCAATTCAAATTGGACGCCATATTTGCATTCGGTTTATAGTTACTTACCATTCTGACCCAGATGTTGCTTACAAGCACTTGATCTTTCTCAATCTGTTTACGTTTAAAACAAAAGAAATCGTGGCTTGCGACTTATGAAAATAAAAACTGTCTTCAGTTGCATGAAAATAGTTTATAACAACAGCCAAAATAAAATAACAAAAATCTTGGATTTGACATCCAAAAATTTGCTCTTCGCCCACTTTTTTCAGAGGAAATGGAAATGTGCAGAAAGTAGAGAAAGAATATCGTAAAGCCTAGAGAAACACTCAGTAGCAAATTCAATTCATGCGTTCACGTGATACCAAAGGTGACTGGCAGATATACCACACACTTTCAATGCAACAAAAGGCTCTGAAAATATCATACTATCAAAATAAAAACATACCAAGTCAACAATCTGTGTGTATGCAATACCAAATTTTACTTCAATAGGCAACTCCTTATCTTCTGTTGGACGCACATTCTTGTTGTATCCGTCGAATAGATCTCTCACAAGTCGTGCTTCGTCGTCATCTTCTTCTAATTCTGATCAATAACAACGAAAATAGTATACCCCATCAAAACGAACAATACAGTGTTTCTCTTAGCTTTAATGCGATAATAACAAGTAAACAACGATATTTCTATACTGCAAATATATAAGAATGTAACATAGGACTCCAATGACATCTCTGCACCAAAATTAGAAAGCCGTAGAAACTGTTACTTTCCCAAAGAGAGGAGAAAGAGCGTACATCTGTCTCCAGCTTTCTGTGCTCTTAGCGGTGTATCTCTTACGTAAGGTTTCAATCGACTTAGTCTCCAGCTTTCTGTGCTCTTAGCGGTGTATCTCTTACGTAAGGTTTCAATCGACTTAGTCTCCTGATATAACCTCTTACGGGTGGGTATCACTTACCATCACTGATAATGGGCTTGGATTCGTTCACGCTAACATTGAAAGCCTGTTCTGACAATCCTTTTCCTTGTTTGAAAAAAATAATATGACATTAGGAAAAACGATTCCGTAGAGCATTTTGAGAGAAGCAAATATCCTTGTTCTATTCTTTTTAGTTTTGAGCAGAATTACTCTCGCTTCTTTTGCCTTTCAGGACCAGGAACTATTGAGCTTATTGCGATTTTCCTCCACCAGTTTTTTTTTTTTTTCTTTTTTTTTTTTTGATACGAGACACCTCGACAATTTATAAACTTGCACAAGAATTATAAAATCTGAAAATTTGAAACATTCCCGAGAATTATCATAAACATCGTAAATAGTTTGAACAATTTAAACTCCTTTATCCACTTTCACTTATATTTGCGTTTCTCGATAGCGCGATTCAAATCAAATCAAACGGGAAAGAAGGCACGGGAAATGTCTACTGGAACCGACCAAAATCTAATATCGCACTAAGGACGTTTTCGCAACTGGTTCATGAGATATTCGAATTACAACACTACGCTTGGTGCAAAATTGTCGGATTCAAGCAATACTGTGCCTTTCATTGTGCCTGATCGCCAATATTTGAACCAAGAAACAAGAAAAATGTGCTTTAACAAAGGCTAAAATAATTATATTCGAACTACTTCAATCTCGCAGAGGGTGCTTTATGAAACAATTTCATAAAAGCGACTCGGGTCTTTGCGATAAGGAAGTTAACTGATAAAATTTTGACAACGGCCGTACCACTTTAGCCAAAATAGAACCCCCACAGACGAAGCTTGCGAAAATGTCGTTGAGCTTCCTCAAAGCACCAGAATGATTACATTACCAGACGAAAAAAAATTAAATATTCTTTATCGTTTTCTTCATGTTATCAAGTTTACAAAACATTCGGAAGTAATGCCAAATCGATACTTCAACTTTTGTTTGATCGACCAACTGAGGGATATTTTGAATTGAATTTCAATCCATTCCAGAAATCAATTATTCATGATGTAACAAGTCTGGCAGAATAAAATTCAGAAACCCGGTTGTCGAACAGTGTTTTTAAGATGGATCATTCGTGATACACCTTGCAAGCCGATTGAGAACAACTTTCATTTACGCAAAACCCCTCTGTCATCGGTTTCATCTCAATATAAAGGATAAAACTGTTTCATTTACTCCGTGCTTCTGTCATTTGCCACCAACGTCGCCATTGTATGATTATAGTAATGTGTCGAAGATGGAATCGATAATATCTTAACGCTTCAGCAAAAGGAACTGAGTGCTACAAAACAAATTCTAATAAACTTCTATCGCGGGCAGAACGTGTCTGAATTTCCTTTCGAAATTTCGGGCAAAAACATATGAAAGGCACGTAAACCTTCAATAATTCTACAAAAGGAAAGTAAATCTTCACTTCGTTTGGCATTACGATATTAACCACAATCAAAATATTTGTATGTATTGGCATCCTTGTGGTGATGCGCTCGTTCAGTTTTCTTATTTGCAACATATAAACGTTGTTGAATATCATATTTAAAGATAAGTTTTTTTGTGAAAAAATGGGATTTGCTACACCATTGAAAAGTTTTCCCTGTAAATCGGAGTTCAAGGAAAAGATTAACGTAACTCAGTATTTGCATAGTTTGGGAGTACTCATAAGAGGGGTATAAGAGGAGACAGCCATTCATGACTTGTTTCACAGGCATTTGTTCTTCAAAACTGGAAATAACTAGTAAGCTTCTCCTTACCTAAGATAATCAAGACTGAATACAGAGAGATGAATGAGTTTGGTATCACCATCATGGTTCGTTGATTTCTAAGGTTCTCTGATAAGTCAGCTTGAGCGTTTCTCTTGAACCGCAGGTGAAGCGAATGCAAAATGGTGTCGGGAGTGAACGGAGTTTACACTGATTCTGCCTGCAAACCCAAAAATTGTGAATAATTAATAACAACCAGCTTCCTTCCCTTTATCCGACTCTGTTCCCAGAATCATTATCATAAAAGCGTTGTTATAAACATACTTCACGCCACACCATTTACACACAATTCGATTTCTTTTCTGGATTTTTTTTCCAAAAATTTCGGTTCTTGGGCACGGCAACGAAAAATTCGACTTCAAGAAATTCATGCAGTATTTAGCTAATCTTCTAATCTCCTATCACTTGATAATAATTTCTTGTTCTTCATTTAGTACTTATTTGAGAAAGAATATTTAATGTAATATGGAGCAGCTTTTCTGTTTGCCTATTCACTGGTATTTTAAGCCCTTAGAGACGAAATTGACTGATGTTCGTGTCATGCTGAGTTGGTCAATAACACCCAGTTAGAATATTTACCCTTTAAGATTTGAATGAATAGTGGTGGCTTCTTAACTGTAGAAATAAAAGCAAATATCCCCTGGGCATAAATGACTTAGGGCATATTTTATTCAGTAGAATATCGGCTCCATACAAGATTAATCTTAATAAATTGAAAATAGAAAACAGGGTATATTTTTTTAATTATATTTAACTCGCCTTAAGTTATAATCTACCATGATGTGACCTCTCTATAACTGATACAAATATTTCTTTGAAAAAAGGAAACACCTCACTATTTCCTTAAGAGGTAATAATGCGACAATTTCTTCGCTAGGCAGCGTGTTCAGTTTGGCATTATATTGCAAAAGAATACAAGTGAGTTAATTATGCTTTACAAGAGCCAAAGCAACCACCCACAACAATTCAGGAAGTTTCTAATTGCTTAGGTAGTGTACCTGACTCGTTTTCACGTCATCGATCGACAGGACAAAAAAATTAGAAATTCACCAGGAAGGCCATGTTAATTTATGTTGTTTTCTTTTTTAAATTAATCTCAAAATTATAACTTAGTTTAAAAACAAGCTTGAAGATGACTATTATTAAGTAACGTTTCACTTAGTAGAGAAAACATGTTTTGCATCATCATCAGTAAAGGAAAACACCCCTCCTGGAATACAAAACCTTTTTTTGATTTTAAAATGTTGATTGGCTGAGAGATATTCTGTCTTTATGAAACAGTTCACACCTCCACAACCTTATTTCGCTTGTACAATTGAAGCAGCCATTTAACATAGTAAAGAAATACGTAAATAAACAACAAATGTCCTTTCTATAATTGAAGAAAAACAAAAGAGCAAAAACTAACAGCAACAACGAAGTAATCAGTTAGTCATGTCAGTTAGAAATGCTCACTTTCAATATACTTGTCTCCATTTACATGGTTATTTTTAGATCAATCTTTTCACACCTTGAGAAATTTCACATACCACAACTATGAACAGACATGCAGAACCTTGTAGATTATTTCTATTGTGTTGGACCGTCAAAAACCGCTTACATTTTAAGAACTGATAAAATAATTATTTGATGCTTATGTATCAAATGTTTTTTTTTTAAGAAGAAAAGGGTCAACTTAAAAGGATCAGTTTTTTTATGTGTACGTCAAACTAAAGAAAAGGAAAATCTTAAGGACCAGAGAGTTTGAGTTTTTTTTGAAACTTGGCCTTTATAAGTCCTTGGGACTTGCATTTCCACCCCAAGCAGCCATACATAAAATTAACGTTGAATCAAGAAAATACATTCCTTACATGCAAGGAATATCGGGTAGTTTTTAGCATTAGCACTTAAATACTATCTCTGTTTAACAAATTCGTTAAAAACGAAATTCTTTAAGGCAGGATGATCGTGGGGAGAACTTGAGAAATAATCCCAACAAATCAAATCGAAAACCAAAGAGTAGCGCTGAAATTTCAATATTTTCCTTAACCTAAACAACTGTTTTTGCTCATTTATAAGGTTTTCTCCTGAATGGTAGAAAAAATATATACATAACATAAATAAAACTTGGTTGGCTTAATTAAATCTACAGCTATTGTACATGTGAACAGAAACTTGGAGACAAACTTGAAAAATATATAAATAAATGAATAGAAAAAAGAAGAGAGGAAGTTCGTACTTTTCAGCCGTGAAGTAATTTACACTTAAAAAATTTAAACATCTTTAACTTATAATCACAACACAACGGTTAAAAAAAAACAATTTGAAAAGAAAAGCGGTAGGCGGACGGCATACATAAGGAATTCTTAATGAGTATGTTAATTGGTAAGCTTTGTCTAGGGGTCTTCAAAGGAAGCCGAATCGGGAAGTTGATTTCAGGAAACTGGTCACTGAGCCAATGTTGTACTCTTTTATGAGAAAAAAATTGGCCAGAATAGTCACTCTTATTGCAAATATTAGCTATCTGACCGATATTTGGTACTTAAAAACGATGTGGAACTGAAAGAAGGTATTCCTGATTTTCGCCCTTTTGTTAGTACCCCCTCATTAGCAAGTAAGAGTGTAATACGCCTTTTCAATAATTTTTCTTTTCTTTTCTAAATGCAATTTTTTTACCAGGGGATTCACCTTGGTATGCTGCCAGTCAAGTTGATTGAACCCTTCAGTCTCTTACGGTTATGGTTTTGGCCAAAAATAAAAACGTCCCATGAAGTAAGATTCAAAGGTAAAATAGTGATGACTTACTAGAATGCACCGGGTATTTGTTTATTCGCTATGCGTGGCTTCCAGCGGCATTGCTATATTCGATGCTAGCGGGAAATCCCAGTAAATGAAGAATGCACAAAGCACTAACGAATACAACAAGAGTAAACATGCAACTTGCACTATATATGCAGCATTTATTTTGCCATAAAATTTTTCCCTTCATAAAATTTTGTGAAACGCAGGTTTTTCGATGCCAGCTTGATTGAATTCTTTCCTTGGATTCAGGTGAGTAATTTTGACTTTAAATCATTTTCGTTACTGATGACTGAATTCTTCTCTAGGGATTATCACTTATCGTTCACCCCTCCTGTCTGAAAATCAGGAACATTCTAATACTTGATTCTAAATTGTCAGTTTAATGATGCACGCTGGAGGGCATGCTGATAATAAAGTAAATCAAATTTTGATTTTACAATGGACTCTTATACCCTTAAAGTTCACCAAGCGCTCAGTAGGTGCACCGTTTGAGTATAAGACTGAGATTGTCCAGAAGGGAAACGTGATAGGGAATGCACAAAACCAGTTTTTTATGATAAATACTTTATACTTCAGACATACTTTCTATACTTCGGAATAAATCTATACCTAACAGCTTGCTAAAGAAACCCCGGCTAATTATGACATTCAGTGACAAAGACAAACTCGAAAAAAAGTTCTGAGTGCGTGGGGGGTTTAAAAAATTCAAAACTTAATGGATCTATGAGTGACAAAAATGCGAGTAGCGTAAGTCTCCAGTAAGAGATCATTTATAACCACTCGTGATATAATGTTGAGATAAAAGAATTCTCAGCAACAGCGATTATCCTTCTCGTTTATCGATGACAGGCCGTCGGTACAAAAATTACAAATTGCTAAGGTTATTATCATTAATTTACCAAACGTGGCAGCATTAATAGTACATCTATTCTAGTACATCTACTTGATCCCCCACAGGGATCAACGAACGCTTTTCATTCCACTCATTTATTCTTGTTTTTCTCGTTGCCATGTTCCCACCAATAACGTAGCTCCATTTTCTGCCTTTAAAAGCACACACAACCCACAATTCCTCTATTCGCTCCGACGAAGGGCTAACGCTCGAAACGTCAGCTTTTGTAATCGTTACGGTGGCCAATTTACCACTTCAACTTTGTTGATATATCCAAAATATTCTCCCCCTAAGACGTGAAACTAACAGGGGAAAAATCCGAGTTTTTAGAGAACCTTGAACGCTTTTTACATCTTATATGTTCTATTTGATGCAAAGATACAAACCGAGAAATTATAACTGAATAAAGGCTGATAGTTTCTAAAGAAACTGTTTGGGGCTGGGTCGGTGGGGGTAACGAAATAATTTGGAAATATCAACAAAGTTGAAATGGTAAATTGGCCACCGTAATGATTACAAAAGCTGACGTTTCGAGCGTTAGCCCTTCGTCGGAGCGAATAGAGGAATTGTGAGTTGTGTACGCTTTTAAAGGCAGAAACTGGAGCTACGTTATTGGTGGGAACATGGCAACGAGAGAAACACGAATAAATTAGTGGAATGAAAAGCGTTCGTTGATCCCTGTGGGATTTAGACTGCCGGTTTGAAAGATGAGCTTTTGTTCAAGAGGTTTATGGCTTTCCGTGCTACTAAGTGTAAGGAAAGACCGAGAAATTATAGTTTACGTAATTTCTATAGCTATCTTAACTTAATTAAACATCTCTCATATCTAATAAAAAGGAAGTACCTGTTATTGCGAAACGAGGAAAAGTTATGTTTGTCTTGTCAGGGATGGCTCAGTCTGATCAATAAGAGAAAAAACAGAAGAACAAAATTGATTTCAAATTATTATTTCTCTAGATAATGGTAAATATTACAAACTATACATGCCTATTGCAAAAAATACTGTCATGAATCTAGTAAAAGGTTCAAAATCGTTTGCGAAAAAAAAAATAGATATAATAATGCTACTGATGTTGCCTTTCTCTTCGAAACAAATTCTAGCATCAGCTTCTTTTGAAGGTCCACATAGTATGATATAAAACTGAAAATTTTTTCTTTTAAAACGAAAACCGAGACTGGACCACTACCTTTTAGGGAAGAAAATCAGATCAGCGCAAATTAACACGCAGGCTCACAGTTTTATTTATCTTTCTTCCCGGAGATTTCAAAAAAAACCAAACAAACAAACTAACGTCCTAATATAGAGAAACTAAAAAATGATCAATCAGTAAAGTAATACTTGTATTGATGCATTACTATATTCTCAACACAAAGATCGACGAAAAAATGGATGCCGGCACAGTCGTTCCAGCTAGCAACTAGTCAAGAAGGAAAAAATTAATATTCTGTTGATAGATGAATATTTTTTCTGTACTTATCTCTTCTAATCCTTATCTCTGCTAAATTGGAAGTGGACCATGCACTTCAAAAATTTTCTGATAAACAGCAGGAGAGCCGTTTGTCCTCTCGGTTTTACAAAACCGAGAGGACGTGATCTTTTTCACTTTTTTCATTTTTACAGTATAACCCTTTTTGTAATAGCCAAACGGAAATCTGAATTCGAGATGTTTCGTTTATCATATTATGCCGGTGCATACATAAGATGTCACTGATCACCAGCTGGTACGAAAAAATCCTAACCATGGGTGAGAAATTCTTCGTTTTGCGAGATAGCTATTTTCAACCCTCCTTCAACAATAGATGCTTTTGATATCATGCCAAATGGTCAAACTTTCGCTGATGTTACTGAAAAACTTAAGCTGGAATCCCTTATCACTTAGTTTGTCTCGAATACCATCAGATATTTAAAATCTGATATACCAACACACTGGAATTATAATGGTAGTTATGCAAATCTATTTAAACCTAAATATCTTACTTCATTATCGAGTAATTAATGATTTGCTTTCGAATTAACTTTCGAATAAGGAAAATCCATTATTTGAGAAGTGACTCCGCCATTAGGATCATGACAAGTAGAAAATATATGTGAGCGAAGATTTGAGAAGTATCGAGGTAAGGCTAGAATTTGTATCAGACAGAGTTCGTCCAAACCCATAACGATGAGTGATCCGACAAAACTTTCAAACCACACACCTTCACTAGTGAAAGAGCATAAACACCATAGAGCAAAGCCGCCAAGAACAGCGCAAAAAATTTATCAGTTTCATGTTAGCTTCATCTGGTGATTTTAATAGCTAAAACATTTTTTTTTTTTTTAAAAAAAAAGGTTTTAATGTCAAATGATTTGTCGCTTAAAAGAGATACATAAAGGTCTAAAGATCACTGACAATTCTGGGGACACAAAATGTTCTTCTGTTGTTGTGATATTTAGTTTTCTCGAGCTCTAACTGATTGCATTCCCACAGATTTTCGGATTGTTTAGCCGGGTGACATGCAGTTATAAATTATTCGTAGAGATAGCCACAAACGTTTACAGAAAGCCCCGCTCAAATTGAAAAAAATCCTCAAGCGTTTACAAATGGACAGAACTGGTTTACAACCGGCAGAAATAGTTTAAAAAGATTTAATTAAAGTAAACGGACCATATGGTCACAGTAAGAAGAAGTCTCGCGAGATATATGTATTATAATATAGCTACTGTTATCCCCCATGGATAGGGATTACACAAGTTGTTTTGTATACGATCTGAGAGTAAGATTATGCAGTTTGTCATCATTTATTTATATCGAGAATCTAGCTCAGAAGATCCCAAATCTTATTCAAAAATAATTTACATAAGTCATTGAAATTTAACTTGAGTCTACTATCAAAATGCGTTCCATTTTGGATATTACAGACCTCTTAGTGTTCGCTCTTATTAAATTGTGGAAAAATATAGCCATCAGCGAGAATCAGTAATGCATGTCACAGGCATTAATTTTAATGACAAGAAACACGTGGGCCGTTGGATTTGACTCCTCACTAGATTAGCACATTTCAAACGACTTTTTTTCCCAGAAATTTTCAGATATCATCTAGACGAATATTAACTTAGAGAAAAATGATGGGGAAAACTAGACTTTTAAGACTGATTTATGAATGACAACGCATTGGAAATGTTACTCAAGGTAGAAATACGCCAATTATTTACCGATGGTACTCATACCGTGAACTTCAGGCTCTCGAGCCATAAAGTCGACAACTGAATGATGCAAAAAGAAGATCACATAAGTTCTGTTTTTCGATCATTGCCATTGAAATTTTCAATGATCACATAATTTGAAAAAATATCTCTAGCGAGTCTATGCTTTTTCAGTTCGACAGTAGGCTCATATAGGCGTCCTGATACAAAGTATCATCGTATACACTACGCCGAAAGAGCTTCTTCAGACGATGATCATGTCCTTAGATCTTGTGCCATTAATGTGTGATTGGGGGCTGATATTGTGACGAGGAATTAGATGCTACTCACTCTTTGGGGTGTCATGAGTTAAGGAAAACAAGTGGAACGCAATATCGAAACGAAATGTCGCATGAAATTTTGAAAAAAGTTTGTGAGCGAAATGTTACATTATCTTAACGTGTATGATCCAATATTTGACAAAGCTTTTCTGAAACATAACTAAGGACGGTTTGACAAACACAAACATTGGATGAATGTCTGACAATGTCTGAGCACCCACCCCTCCCATTACCCAACAGTCACCCTTACATGATATCAGTTGTTTTTGGGTTATGAAAGGCGTAACTGCGCAGTTGCTCACATTCAGACACTAATCGCAAAAATCAGTAAAAAGGGGGGTCACCACACTCCTAGGAGCAGCAACACCCTGAACATTTATAATAACTTCTCATGATTTATGTTAAGTTCACGTTCCAAAAAGAATTTCTAAGTCCTTTATCCTACACTGATAATTGCTCTAAATCTGTCTAAAGAAAGACTAGTCTTACTAGGAGGAATAGGCTAAAAAAGTCGTAGGTGTTGGTAAAAGTTAAACTATGCCAAATGAAGGGGTCATTGGTTTCCTGAGACCCTCTACTTTACTTAAAAATCTTTTGGAAAATATCAATACCGCTCATGTTGACAAAACCACCTCCAAAGTACTGCATTTTTTTTGCCATTTCATAACGACAGATAAATTTACAGAAATTATGCCCAAAAGCGATTTTAGACCAAATTAATCAGACGTTTCTGCAAACTTCTAGATTATAGTCCAGGGAGATTTTAATAACAAAGCTTTATCTCTGTTTTGAAATCGTTGTATTGTGACCCTGCGTGAGTTCCCATCGTTTTTTAGGGACAATTAAATGATATGATGAAAATAAGAAATTTCGTTGAACGACGAGCAAATTCATTTTAGACTTAATGAATCCTCGACAGTAGTGATACAAATGAACCAAAAGTAAGCAAGTCAGGATAAGACTAATTCTCATATGTTAGTTTTCATTTCCTACAATTCTAAATTACAAACAATCTCTTCTTTTGTTGATGTTATCTCAAATGGATAAAAATTTCTCCTAAGCTTATTAAATTTGCTCTCCTTTCTCGAGGTCTTCGTTTTCCAGCATTTCAATAGCCAGGGTAAGTGTTAAAGCAACTCTATTATGGAGTCAAGATGCAAAATTTATTGCATTTTTGGTCTTTGGATTTTATCGACCTGTCTCCAATGACTTTAAGAAGGTATCTATCCCGGTAGCAAAATGTTTTGGGAATTTATGCGAATTCTAGTTCGCAAACCTTCTGTTCAACTTGAAAGGGTTAATGAACTATTTTCAGCTACAAACATAAAACCAGTAGGCATGTATCTTTTTGGCTGTTGTAACTTGTAAAAGTTTTGTAAAGAAGCGTTTCTTAAAAGATCTGTTCATATCTTTAAGACATACTTTATTCAACCTGGTAACAACTGGTGACCTTGGTTCGAGTGAATGTGTTAGCTTACTCCTACAGATAATTGGCTAAAGTTTATGTTTTTGCAACCTTCAATATTTGATTACGCTATATATACACACTCTGTCAAGGTGATATACGCCAACTCATGTTAGCTCGATTCAGGTTTCGAAAACTAAATTAGCTTTGGAATCATTGAAGGAAAAGTGTTTAAGCTAGCTCTTTTGTATTTTACTCGATTTATCATGAAACAAGGAGGTAAATTGTAACAGATCACGTTTCGTAAGGACTTAACGAACATCGCGTGGTCTCCGCCAAGTTTAGGGTAAGGAATGAATCTTCTAAGTGCAATTGTGTAACCCATTTATTTTTTGCTAAAAATACTGATATTATCATGCAAATATCGAAATAGAGTCAACGGCGGCAATTCTAGCGGGTATTTTACTGCGTAAAAAAGCCTAACGTCGACATCTTCTTCCTTCGTCGGCTAAACTGAGACAAACGCCATTAAGTATGCGTCATGGGAAGTCTTATTTATATTCTACACCTCTGTTTTAGCTTTTTTTAAATGAATGGAAAAGTAGATCGAGATCATAATGTCAAGAACCGGTATTTGTTGTCTTCTTTCTTTTTCAAACCTCGGTTTATAAACGTGGTAATTTCAATTGGTTTGGGCTGACCAGATGCAAACAAATGCAAAGAGACATGACTTCGAATGCACACTGATGATTAAGCTGAGCCTGCGAAACGAGCTATTCATCAAATTCCTAAAGTGACATTCAGTTATTTCTCGATTTCATGCAAAAAGTAAAAGAATTCTCGACATAAGGACATTTATATCATTTTAAATCATCAAACTGTTACAGACTTCGGGCTAACCTTTCGGTCGAAGACAATTATCCATCAACTTAAGTATAATCGCTTTAATTAAAATAGTCGCTAAAAACCAATCAACGCAAATTGGAAAGTACAAATAGTTTACCATAAAAGGTGCAATCAAACAAGCAAAACTACAGCAGATGTGTGATGCAACTTGTAATCGTATCTGCAATGCAGGTTATGCAATAACGCAAGGTACTTTTTACTGAATTTGAAGGGAGAGTAAAAGGCATTTCAAAGCTCAACGGCGGCAGTACATTCTAGATTTTCGTTGCACTTAATTGTTATCATAACATTCTGCCCATGAAGTCCTGCTCTGAGTTTTCGTGTTTAATTTTACCGGAGAGTTCAATTATTCAGAAAGGTACTTAGTTATGCTTAGGATCCTATCTAAATTCTTTGGTTCGTTGTCTGAATCGATCCCCACATTCATTTGTACTTTCAAAACTAGAGCCCGTCCAGATCTTCATAACATGTTTGCTATTTGAGAGAGAGAACGTTAAAGACCATGTGTCTGTGAATTGAATAAGGAAGTCAGGTCCCAGCGACTACTAACTTACTTGGAAAAGTCCAGAAACACTCAGTTCTCAGACAAATCTTTTCGTCACAACTTCTTCCGTGTAGAATGTTCTACAATAAGTTTCGCTGGTACTCCACACGCACACGCACACGCCATTCTTCACTGAAAGTTTACGTTGGTCTTGTAAATTATCCAACTGTTTATATGAAAACTTAATAACTCTTTTGTTAAACAATGACAGCGTGCGTCTAAGTGGAAGCGTTTAAGACAGACTTGATGATGGGAAAGCCTCAAGGGAGATTGTATTGTTCGTAAACTTTTTGTGCGGCGCTTGCAAACAAGCAAGGTATAGTTTAGTTCAGTGTGGCAAGAATTCCCAACTATAAACACCTATATTCAATTTTATGAAAAGAAACAAGTGAAATCTCGTGAACATTAAAATTACTCATGAAACAAGGCCGACGAACGATAAAATAATCATAGAACCTTCGAATGATTTACAAAACCATTGTTGTCAAAAGTTTTTAGAGACTTATGGTAAACAAATCATCAATTACAATTGACGTTTCCATCTCACACACTGACATACAAAATAGAAATAATACAATAATTCCTCGATGGAGTTTTATCAAAATTCGCCCATGAATAACTACATACGCGTCTTTTATTTCTACTCCAGACACTGTTCATAATGATTCCTCAAATACACCAAGCTCCACCAAACGCAATTTTAATTAAAAAGAGCATAGTAATCCTATAAAAAAAGAACTTAAGACTTTCCATTATAAGCATGTCTTCCTTTATAGGCTTCTAGTATAACAACAGTATAAATGAGGCAATAAATAAATCCTTTCAAGTATGACTTGGATGGCTCCCTAGCGAGTTTAGTTTTCAGGTGCTTCACGATAACATGACAACAACAGGCTGAATTCAAAGTAAATAGAATGACGTTGAAACAGTTCTATAACGTCCGAGTTGAATTACAAAGGAGAAAGACAGGGCACCATGGCCATAAGCTTAAAGATCAAAGGTATTCTCAGACTCGTTCTCCTTTCGTAGCAAATTAACCTAACTTTCAGCCGGTCGCTGCTAAGGGAATTGAAGTCATAAGGCTCAAAGGTCATCAGTATCTCTAAAATTTGAAAACTTCATGAGAATACTGTACAAATAAGTTTTAAAATCAGACCTTTTCTATGCTGGTGACCTGTGAATATAACATTTCTCAACCTTACTTAGCTGCTTTTGATGCTCAGCCACCGCAAAAATCTAGTAAGAGTGTATTTGGTTAATAACGTTGACTTATTTTGAATTTTATGGACCACTGAGTGGGAAATTTTACGATTTCTTAATTACGCCGTAAATACAGAGTTACGTCAGGCTAGCTTTAAGAACTGTATTATTCCAATATGAGGATAGCTTTCGCTAGTCAAACTGCATGTAAACCCAATGACTATAGCATTTGTTATGGAACGATCGTATATCGTTAGAGTTACATCTGAGAGTTAACGATTTTTCTCTTGTTTTCTACAGCTCTAATGCAACCTCGGGGGAAATAATATAGTCCTACGCATGTATTTTAGACGTTAAAAAAAAAAAAGAGATAAGAGACATATTTCCTTCTGTTCTTGATCAAAGATATTTCATTTCCATATACATTGCTAATAGCACTGAATATAGATTCGAATACTCCATGTTACCCATGTTATACAATGGCTTACTTAAGTAAGTATTTATTTTTATCAACTTTAATGAATTACTTTACAAACAGAACACGAATTTAAGATAACTGCTGGATCAAAATAAATGACTTAATACACATTTATTTGATTGTTTATTTTGCAAATAGATCAGTTCCATGTTGTCAAAGGTACTCTCTCAACATTATTTAAATTCTTATTTTATCTTGTTAACGAAACAGTCACGATATCTATGCATATTGAAAGACAGCGATCTACTGCGTTTACTTTCTGTCTCATATTGCACGAGAGTGCCATTAACTTTGTAGTTGGTCGTATGATATCAAAACTTCTTAGATTGCAATTGACTATAAGAACAACAAAGAAAATTACAGTATGTGGAATAAAATTTTCTTGATCTTACGGAAACAAGTTGTTGATAAGCAAATTGACATTGTGGTCTGTCGGAATAGATTTCCTGTTTGTTGTTGTTTTTCTTTTTCTCTCGTAAATCATTCGCTAACCCCGGCACTGCAGAGGCAGGTGATGTTCGAGCCCGATCAATTATAAGTCACGAAAGCAAACTTTGCTTCCTTCTGTCGGAAAAGCATACTAATCGATATAAGTTCAGCACCTTTCCATTGTATGATTTCTCTTAAAGCAAAGACCGAAATACTCTCGACAGCTATAGGTTCTTATTCCATACTCCCAATGATCCTCATTATCAGAAATTGTCTGAGGCTGTGGTAGACGACAAATGCGTATAAAATTCACTCACCTTTTAAAATTCACCTGTTCTTGTACGTCTGACTCTCTAACTCTAAACAAATAACATTCATATCCTTAGACTTGTAGAATTGAGCGATCTGTATTTCCAAGGAAACTGGAAATTTTCGAATCAACCATCGACTGGTCTAAACACCCCACATGATTTAACCATGGTATTAGATATAACGATTCAATTTACGTAACAAAAATTAAAAATCACATGAAACAGATATGCTTTGGCGCCAGAAGAATGACTCCAGATAACAAAACAAAAGCCGTTTCATCACTACATTCTAAAACTCGTCTTCTAGTGGCCAATGATGTCGATCTTTGGAAATTTCATACGCAGGATTCTTTTAACTGTCTTCTCTAAAATATAAATGCAAATAATGCTAATAAATCATTCGTGTTGGTCTTAAAATTACAGAAGAAAAATTGTCTCAATTCGATAATTGATGTGGTACTTGTAATGGGATAATAACAAAGCATGGTTTATTCAAACGTTGTTTTGTTTTCTTTTTCACCAATAACTTCACAGGTTGATTATTTAGGTTAAGCAATTTTCATTTGCATCGTTTTAATTGAAGGTTTTCTCAATGACAAATAACCAGGTTCAAAAATTCAATGCTTCAGAACTAACCTTTTGTAGTGCAACGAAATTTCCATGGTATTGCAAAGTTCAGTGCAACCACGAAATAGACCGGAATAGCCAGTGAAATGGGTGAAACAAAATTAATTCCAGCCCACAAGCGCAAACAGAGTAACTACAGACAAAGCAGTTGTTTTCAAAGGGCCTTAAGGCTTAGGCAGACCTCATGCTCGAGAGATGTATTTTATTTTTCAAATACGACGAATTCTTAGCGTAAGTGGTAAACATTTACCAATCTACTTTGGAAAAATTTTCAGTGAAATCGAAGGTTAAATATTTGTAAGTGAACCGTAAGGAATATATTTCGGGTTCGTGCCTCTGGATTTATAATACATAAGATGGTTTTTTTAAGACATAACAAACGCTTGAACTCATCGAGTGATTGGTTTTTGGCGCGAAATTAACCAGTCGCCACAAACGCATTAGGCGCCAACCACACCGCGCATGACTGATACAGTTTACATAACAAATGGGTACATCAGCAGCGACTTCATTCAATAACCAATCTTGAAAACGCAGGGCTTGCCTTACGTTTATAAATGTATTTGACAAGGACTAAAGAATACCCAAAATATGTAAGTTTTAAAGCAATATCAATGAATTAGTGATTATTAGTATTTTGCATGTTTCATAGTTCCCTATGCTTAAGCGCATGCTTCAAGGCAGGCTATAAATTGTTTGATATTTACTTGACATCTTTATTAGAAACCAGCATCTATTTTGCATTTTCAGACACAATTAGCTGCTTGGACAGAGTTTCAAAGCCGGATTTCAGCTGAAATATAGATCTGTTTGATCCATAATTTTGGTAACTAGAAGGTGAGTAACTTCATAAGTTTTATAATTTTAATGACCATTATCACTGAATAGGAGAGAGCACGGCTTACACCTGTTTTGAAAAGAAAAAAATTAAGCGATCGACACCACACACGATATCGATTGAATAAACACAAGAAAATTGATTAAAAATTATCACCCAAAGATGTGACTGGAAAAGACTAAAATATATAGTTCCACCTAAGAAATCTCACTGTGAAGTGCAATTATGGCAAACATGCAGGATTTAGAATAATTTCTTTTAGAAATAAAAAGAATTAACACTGCGAAATCAAAACAACTTACGACAGGCATTTGAAAAGATACGATTAATTCCCCTCACAGATTATGATAGACAGGCACTGTGGCGTCGAAACTTCGCAATCTGCGTGCCTTTGTTGTGAAACAAACGAGAACACTTTTTATCAAAGCCAAATCTCGTTTCATTTTGCGTTTTAATGGACCTCCACTTCGTCTCGGTTCGTGGAGTTTGTGTGCCTAGCAGTTGATCGCTGATTATAACTGAACGATCTTGTTGTCTTTCCGTAATTCTGACAATAAATGAAGCCTTTTAAGATCCCTGAATGAGACTACAAATCGATTTAAAACGTTGTAAAGGAGCCCTTTTAACTACATCCTCAATTCGTGCCTCAATTTATTAAAATCAGTAAATTTTTCTCCGTTCACCAAAGATCTCATACATAGGGACCGATCTGACTTGGTTAGCTGAGAAAGTCAATTAACAGAAGTAATAGTTATTACCTTAAATAAACCGAAAATGCATTTTTACGAACTTCAACTTATGCGTACAATTGAAACAGCAAAGTGAAAAGTATATAGATCGCACTGCAGCATGTTGATCGATCCTTAAAATCGAGAACCGTGAGCAGAAAATTGAAATCTTTGTGTCTGATTTATAATTAGAAGTCTATTAGAACTGAAGTCGAAGCGATCAAGAAGCAAATTCAAATTCTTAGAGTCTAGCTGCCCGTTGAGATAGACTTCTGAAACGGAGTCACATCCACTCAAAATATGACGGTTGGTTTCTTTGCTTCTAACGATCGAAGTCACTCAGTTTGAAAAAGGCTATTAATTAAGAGTCAGTGACCAGCGTGTGGTTTCAAAGCATTGAGTCACTGTGGGAAGAAAAAGTTGATGATCTACTGCGCATTATGGCCTATTGAAAGAAAAATTAAAGGAAAACAGACAGACACTCTGTGCGATAATGTGTATGACGATTTTCTGAGGAAAAATTATTTGTGTTTTCCCCAAGCCAGAGGAAAATTTCTCCGACAAAAAATTTTTCTTTGTTTTTTTTTTTTTTTTTTCCTGCTGGCAGCAGTGATTAACTGGTTAAAATTGTGCTCCTAGCGCTGGATTGTTAAAAGCGAACTTATTTGTGATCAGCACTTCCTCGCCGTTTGATTGTATCATTTGAAGCTTGGAGCTGTATTTAGTTGTAAGTTCAGCCTTATGGAAAAAGAGAAAAATGGGGATAATGCAACGCCATGAGCGTTTTCCATAAAGTGTAATTTATTTTTCTTTTAATAGAAAGGGAAATAATGAAATCGTTAGTTGTAATATGAACAAAAATTTGAACGGCTGCCGTAAAAACCATGACTCATTGAGACCCTCTTTTAATGCTGATGATGCTGATGATTGCCCACTGTATACAAACGACTCAAACCAACGTATCTTACTTCCCACCTAATGCCCTCCCAAAATTTTACAGATTGATAATTCAAAGTCCGTAGTATCTGAAGGAAGGAAAGTCGAAGTCATATCACTGGTCTACGTGAGTTTGATATTTTGTTCTAATTTAGAGATAATATTATCGTAATTCTGACACGGAATAGATGTGCATATCCCCTGTGACAAAGTAGTTTGTCGAACAGATCTTTGGCTAATTTGGTTATATCAACTAAGTTGAAATTGTAAATTGGCCACTGTAAAGAGTTAAAAAGCTGACGTTTCGAGCGTTAGCCCTTCGTCAGAGCGAATGGAGGAATTGTGGGTTGTGCGTGGGTTGAAATATAGAAAGCGGAGCTACGCTATTGGTGAGAACATGGTGACGAGAAAAACACGAATAAATTAGTAGAATGAAAAACGTTCCCTGATACCTATGGGATTAAGAGTGCCGATTTGAAATATAACCTTTTGTTAAAGAGTTTTGTGGCTTTCCCAGTTACCTAACTGTAAGGAAAGACCGCAGATTGCCATATGCTTTTTACATGTTTATTTCTGCTGTTCGTGTTTTACTCTTAGTATAGCCACGATTGCCTAAAAGCAAAACTTTACGATATATATATATATATATATATACTTTCTCTCCATAAGGCTTCTGCTTATGTACCTACAAATTAGGTTTCTTACATTTCGTAAATATTGGGTGCCTTGGTGATGGTTTGATTAGTCTACATGAAAGGAAACAGGCGACATACTTCTGGAGTACTAGTGGAGATGTTTCATAGGAGAGATGTTTCATAGGAGCCTGCTCTAAAATTTTGATTTTGTCTTTGAAAACTTAAAAAAAGAAAAATTTGTTTTTAATCCCACAATGTGCCAAAATTTGGCGGCGAAATTGTGGTGTCCTCTTATGAAATTCATTAAAAAAATGAATTTGTGTTTTCAATTTCTCGAATTTTTTCGAGATTAATTTTAATTGGGAGCAATTTACTGTCAAACAACAAATGTCCCAAAATTAAGCTGCCTATTTTCAAAATAATCTTTTTTGAAACCCTCAACTGTCAGAGACACCACCCCACTGATTCCCTTTAACCAAGACCTGGCAGTGTCGTCTAAAGACATAAATAGGACATAATTGAAATCTTCCGATAACGCCCAGTACTTTCTTCTCACTATTTTTGCTCTATTTATTCGAATGAAAACTTTCGCACGCCCGATCAATTTACATCGACATCTGCTATCAGTTTTACGACAAAAGTTTCAAAATGGAACAAAATAACACTCGCTGTTCATAAGTCTCCTTCCATGTTTACCAGACACTGAGTCATTTAATTTCTATAGACATATTAAATTTCTGGTCCATTTTAAGAAATGCGAAACTCACTATTGAAAACCGCAGGTGTGTCATTTATCGGAAAACAGTCAACAAACTCTTATAATAAGCCAGCCATTCAAAACAACTTTGATATAGGTCCCTTCCAAAACAATAAAACAAAAAAAAACATATATGTTTTTTAACTAGTTTGAAGTTAATCCAATCCCCTTAATTGCTGAAGTAGGCTGAGAAAAATTACAGAGTTCACACAAAATGATAACCAGCGACAAAGGTTGGACAAAGCTAAGGGCGCCAGTTCGTTTTTAATTACGACGCGCGGAAGAAATTAAGGTCCAAAAACTACACACAGATAAAATTGGTAACTTTTAATGAGAAAACCCAAACGTCGGGTTAAAAGCTTCACTTGCCCATTATCTCGTGGCTTACCTTAAAGCTAACTGTGTTCCTATCATCGTTTTCCCATATGTGCTGTACCCTCGTGTGAACAAAAGATTTTGGACGAAACTAATTACCTACCAAACACCTTTTTTTTTCACTGGAAATAAAATCGCATGAGCCTTAAGACAGTTTGGAATAAATTGCCTTCATCAATAATTTTATCCTATTTAAAACTAAATTCACATAAGCCATTTGTTTCTGGACGTTTTCGCTTAGTTTTTTTTTTTTTCTTTTGTTCGGGATTTTTTGTCGAGTCGAAGAAATATTCATTCTGAAAAGTGCGGTTTATTCTCTTACCAGGTAATTACTAGTTTAATATCAGGGTCTTTCAAGAAAAACAACCGATATCAATTTCACGACACAAAGAAACACAAGTGTTACTTCATACCTCAAAAATTCAAAGTCAGTAAAACGATGATTTGTCGATATTGAATTTGCACTTAATGAGCGTGGGCTGTGTTCTGAGCGGACAAAGAGAAAAACGTTATTTAAATCACAAGTATTCCTCCCTCGAGACCACAGATTATACTGAATTAGGAGTTTGTACTTATAAGGGCTTTGCACATTTTATTTAATTCTCTTCAATATTAAAGATGAAAAAACAGTCTTCGTTATCGCGGAAAAAATTAAATTTCTGAGGTCGTATGAATACCTTGCTTCGCTCTACAGACATACTTTACCGCTAGCTAAAAAAAAAGACACTACCTACCTAACACGTTTCCTCTCTGTGCTTTCCATGTTCCGGATGATGGAAATCATGGTCGGTATTCAAATTAACCAAACTAAGAAGGCATTGTGAATTTTGGCAATATCGTCCAACATGCCTCGTTAAATATTAATTTCTGTCTACATGACAGGTGACTGAAACCTTGCAGGAGAACGCCTCCAGGAAGAAAATGGCGGGCATCTTGTCTCTCGCGTGTATCCTCGCTTTGGCGTTATACGCAGGTATTCATTTTTAGTCTGTTTCCATGAAACTTTGCCGTTCAGGGTGGCTTTATGTTTCCAGTGTTTCTGTACATTCCGTGAATACTAGCCTTAACTGGCGCCAGGGAATTGGGAGAACTGTGTTTTGGCACTAGCAAGCAAGAGTTATGAGCATGCGAACTACATCTCGTCAATCACCGTTCTTAAGTCCAAACCCAAATCAAAACAACGTAAAGCCGTCCGTCAACAAAGAATTGATTCCAAAATGCCGTAATTGCGCGACTTATTTTAACGTATACGAGAATTCGATTTTGCTCGCAAATGTACCATAGTTTGTATTTCTTTCAAATGCGGTCTTTATCTTGAGGGATTAAAGTGGGATGAACGATTATGCACATTCACTTCAGCAACATGGATTTAAAATTTCAGTTTTGTTTATAGTCGAAGAATTTGGAATATTCGCGGTCTACATTGGAAAGAGAACTCAACTTCGACTCAAATCTCCGTTCCGCTTGATTTTCGCGACTTCGTTCGTAGATTTATTACGATGGGCAAGCGCTAGTCAACGCCAGTGTTAGTCTTAAAGTATCGGTGAATTAAGTCAGTACTGCGGTTTTAACGCAGAAAAAAATTATTAATACTTCTTTGCCGATAGTATTTGAAATTTATATGCTTTTTGAAGGAGGAATTCCCATCATCTTAGCGGCATAATCTTGTGGTATACAACTTTGCAGGGTTCCAAACCTGATTTACATGCCGAGTTTTGATAACAACAGATACCTCTAATTCCAGATGTTTCCTATTCTACAGATTCGGGTAAAGAAACAAATTCAAAACCGTCTATTGTGCTTTACGTCCAGTAAGAGCACCTAGCTTACATAAAAATGTAAAAATTCTTCTAGCTTTGGTTTGCTTCCAAATCGTTTCAGTTCAATTTGTAACATTTGTTTACTTCGCCTCTCGCAGTTCATGGTTGTCTTTTGGCGAACTTTATGAACCATGTGTCAATCATCTGATATCGAAGGAATAAATAGCAGTATCATCGGATCAATAAATAAAATTCCACGTCATTGGCTTAGAGCCTTCTAGTAGTGTTTTGAATTCTATTCCAAAATCTAAGGGTTGCACTGGGTCCGCTCGTGTATATTAAACTTGGAGAGAACAGGTGTGATTTTTCCGATTCCCTGGTGCTTCGTTACTTCCCATACACTCTTTTTTTCTGGGAAGGCACATTCAGGGCTGTATTCACGGCAAGAACATGACACTGGAAACTGTTCGCATCTCGCATTTGTTCATTGCTATAATTTGGCTTGGTATACAAGGCTATGGCGATGGCATAAATACCGACCGCAAAAGTTTAGATGGTAATAACGTCACTACGTCGACAACAACGTCCAGCGCACTACAAAGGGATTTGGTGGCGAATACAACCAAGGAAGATGATAACAACGGCACATTTGGTACGATACTCTGGTTATTAGCATTTTTTAATTCCATTTTTACTGTTGAATTTAGTACTATTTACCATTACCTAACAACTTCGCAAACTGACCAACCAGAACATTTGTGACGAACATCTTCGGCTAACTTGACCGAATTAAACAATTTGAGATGAAAATCTGAACTGTATTTACCTTTTTCACTTAAAGAAAGCACACGCGTGTCGCAAAACACTTAATGAATGTTTAATAACATGTCAGCTTCTCGTGAAAAAAGAAAAGCATGAGCTATACACAAGACTTGACAGATAACATCACGTTCGTACAAAATACAAGTTGCAATCACTGTAATCTGGCAGCCGTGTTACAGGTTGAAACTGAATTGGCTAAGAAGAATTATTTACGGTATTCAATTTAAAATCTTATCTCTGACAGCAACTTAAAATTTAAGAGTTCCTTGCGATAACGGAATCGTTTAAGTCGCTATTCAAAACAACAAAGCGGCGTTTAAACCTTTCGAATTTTAAAATTATTTTTATAATAGGCCGCAAAAGTTTTTTAGTAAATTGAACGGAATTAAATTGATTTGCCGAGGCATTTAGTAGTACTAAGACTTCTGAAGAGATACATAAATTATCTCGAGTCACGGAGAATAAATATCTCTTTGATATACCATCTACTTGCGCTTAAACTCGTGTTTTCTTTTATTCCGGTATTCTTAAAGCACTTAGAAAATATCTTATTTATAAAAACGCATTTTTTACCGTATCAGAAAGATGTATCTACTTCAATGACTTTCCCATACCTTTTATTGGAAAATTTAAGAAGGCAGTTAAAATCATGACCTCACACAAGATGATTGGGTAAATGACAGTAGAAGATGCAGTTTTTTTTCGGTATGTAACAAGTTACAATACGATTTAAGAAATTCCTGTAGAATGATATTTTCATGCTACTTCCTGTTTTCCCACTAATAAAGAATACTCAGTGCGGCGGGTTTTACGCTATTTGCGGTTGCTGTATCAGTTGGTTGAAAAAAGAAACATTCATTCCCTTGGATAATATCGCAAAATTATTGTGACGAAATTTTCAATCATTCAGATTCGCTCAGGAAGCCAACTCAGCAATGTTCCCTGTTTCCCTTAAACCACTGAATTAGGCGGAGTGCGACTCAGGCTTCAGACTGAGTTGTGCTAAAGCATGGGACGGCAAAAAAAAAATAAAATAAAATAACGATGAAGAGAAGAATGGCAATAGGCCATTGCAGAAACGTGAGAGGACTGGGAAAGAGTGTGGTTGTTTTTCGTTTGTTTGAAAAACTAAGATATTCAAATGAAAGATCAACTAAATTTGAGTCTTAAGCAAGAATAGAAGTATATAGAAGAGGAAAATGGCAAAATGACAGCTTTTCAAATATCACCTAAAATAGAGAGTTTGTATGGATTGGGTAGACAGGGCAAAAAATTTTAAGGGTTTGTATGGAAATTTTGCGACTTTTGCAAGGTTCCGATTTGGACACTTTTTCGCAGAAAACTCTCAAACTTGGCTGGGCAGCTTTTCATTCAGTAAAATTTCACTTGAAATGTTTAGATTTTCAATGTAATCAATATAAGAAACTCGTCCCAGTCCTCTCACGTTTCTGCAATGGGCTAAATATATCATTTACAAGATACCCTAAGCTTCGAAAGAAGGGGGGAAGGTGGTAAGTGCACAGTCCTTGATATAAAATTGATATGTTATTCTAATAAAAATTAACACTCCTTTTTTAACTCGTAAAATCGCTGAAAGCCATTTCCGGGTTGTTGTCATTACACAAAATTCACTCCTTCGCATCCATCACTGCGTCACTCCGTCACTCCTCCCTTCCATTGCTATTGATTTCTTGGTAAGTCCGCTGACTAGCACATAAGACTTTCGCATGTTCAGTTCCTGCGTGAGACTCAACTGTTCGGTGAGAATCGGTCAAAATTTTAACAGTTTATTGAGAAATAACGCATATCTGACTGACAGCTGATATCTTACATCAGCAATTTTACTGACGAATGAAAAATGGGCTGAAATTAAGACTAGTACATAAGGTAATTGAGAAATTGGTTTTACAAAAGAGCAACAATTATTCTCAAGGTGCGACAAAAACTGGCGCCCAATTTTTTTAACATAAAGATGATTACGATGTCAACTTAAGCGATATAAGAATGCATAGGCAATGTTTCACATCCTGTTTTTGGTGACTTTGCTGCCCTTATTGGAAGTGATGTTCATTAATGTAAATTGGCTATGGTCAGCCGTTGGACATTCTCCAGCTAAATAGATATTCCTTCCAGAATTCCCTCTACTAGCAATTCTTTTCAGGGGAAACTTAGTTCGTGTTTCATCCTTAATTAGCATTGAATGCCGAAAGACTGTTGAAGTGACCTGTTTATATCGCATGTTCTCGTTGCCCTGCAATGTTTCGACTTGAATTTACTTCAGACTGCCTTCCTACGTGCGCATATGTCAACCTCGAGGCCCCATGCTTCATGATATGTGAAAGACAAAACATGTTCATGTGAGGCATAAATTTGGCTAGTTGCGACTATTCCTTTCTGCTTAGATAAGTCGCTTTCTTGAAACATATATGCGGTTGGACGTTTTTCATGCATTTATCGGTAGAGAAATTGCCTGAAGTACAATGAAACCCTTATGGTCCAGGTGAAAAGAGATGTTCTCATCCCTGGAAACATATATGTGGTTTGGCGTTTACCGTGCATTTGTCGATTTAAAAAAAAATTACGTAAAGCACAATGAAAGTCAAATAGAGTTGCGAGAAACATGACTACGTAAATTATCCTGTAAACCGATTGAAGACTCTAACATACCTTTTCTCATCTTAATTTCTGGGGCTCCAACCAAAACAGAGGAGAGCCATTTTTGATGCGTTAGCATAAATCTATGCGGAAAGATATGGCACGATCAAAATCGTGGATCCTCCTTAAACTGTCGGTGGAAATTGTTTTCCAAACAAGTCTAAAAAACACATCTTAATTGCCTAGGTAACTTACAGCGAACGTGCCTAACATGTATTTTATTTTCTGTTTTTGACAAAAAAAAAAAGTATATCTTTTCGACAGCAGGCAAAGATTGATTTGGTAGTGTCAGTTTTAACCGGCGGCAAAATCATGATGGCGTAATTGCCTACCACCTTGTAGAAATTAGAATTTGAATACTAAATATGATAAGAGCCATGTTTTGGCACATAAAAGTCGCAAGAATGGGAGTGTTTCCAATTCTATCGATGGCGCTTGTGACTCTGGCGAATGTGACTCAGTGAGATGCGAGGAACAAAGAAGTCATGTTACTGATTCTCCACTTAAGTTGTCATTAATCTAGCGTTGTCATTGGTGTGTTCTTCTGTCTATGAGGCTAATGATCCTCGCATTCTTTTTTCCACTGGATTATAACCAACAAAGTCGTAAGGGGAGATGAACAGGGATTTTTTTTTTTAAGAGAACATCTTTCTTTTCTAGTGATTAACCAGCTGAATTCAAATGCGGTACAAATACTAATAATTACCATGTCTGACACAGTCCAAAGAAGCGGTGTTATAATCAGTTACGATAATCATACCTTTCAGGCAGTTCTTTTTATTTTCCTCTTGCGGTCCAACATCTAAATCATTCTGTCCTGGTGTTAAACCCCTATTTCTCTGAAAGAAAAATGATACGTGTATCATAGAACGAAAGTAAACCACCATGCAGATGTAACAACACGTTTCTTTTTAGATCAGGGTATGTGTTATATTTAGAAACTGCAAGGAGATGAAGATTAGCGTTAATTGGCTCGTTTGAAACCACAAAGCTACCTACATTTCATTAATACTTTATGAGAATCTTTGCCACCGCTGCGAGTTTCGTAAGGAGGCACAGCGGTGACCAAAAGATATATAAACATAGATCATTGTTTCTCGAGCAGACTTTCTTAAGAGTTCTCTTGAACGACGCGTCTATGGCGTCATTATGATATTCGTGCGATCACTTCTATAGGTTGTTTATACCATGACGTCACTCGTGTGGCTTTTCCATTTATTTGCATCAATATTCTAAGTTTGATTAAGGTGGATCAGGTGTGGCAAAATTAATTATCAGTCCTTCTAAATTTCAAATGGATTTTCGACGCGAAGAAAACAATTTTACCAGTCTTCGGATTTAAGTTTAAACTTTTTTGGAAACTCAATACATTGGCCTTTGAGCGCAGTTTGAGGCATTTCTTCATCTCTTGATCGAGATGCATAGCTATCACTTGGCGATTCTCTATGGCTTTCTTTTAATTACCTTCACAGCAATTGCAGGTAGGTCAGGATATTCGACTATTTCATAATCCCTCCTAGAATTACATTTTTCTTTTTTCTGGCAAAAGTGGCCGGACCCTTTCAAATCATCGTAGATATTCCTCGTTGCTTCAAGAGCGTCTATGTGCTGTTATTATCGCAAGCATGTTCCCGGCTTTACAATTTTAACCACAAGATCAGTGTTCACTAAATATTCGCACAATTTATTCAAGAAATACTCTTTTTTTTCATTTAACCATTACCTCCTGCTGGTTTCCTGTAATGAAGCTGAGTTTCAAATTCTAATTCTACACTGTAGTTGGAAATGGGTTTGCGGTTTTAAAGTGAAAACCTGGTCTAAATTTTTTACCTCATATACTGAGTAAGGCTTTAATATCCCGCTTAATATCTGTTTTTTGTTAGAGTTCTCTGTTATCCAGCTACGATACATTCTTCGAATCCTGTTCTAGAACCCTCGATTTACTTAATTCAGAGAATATAGAAATTGGTCTTCGCGTTGTTTTTGTGTTTTTTTTTTTCTATGCTACTAAACTTTTCTCCCTCACTTGAAATCCGAAACTTTCTTTCAAAAATCGCGCCGGATTATCTTTCCAACTAACTGGAAGCTTTCCAACTGGTTTCTGTTCAAGTTAAAACATAGTGATTTATTCTCCCAAGAAAAGGGCCTTAAATGCTGCCACAACTAAATTGACAATGTCGGCCTTGTCAAGAATCCATGCAACGGCCTCTTTTCTTTTTTTTTTTTTTTTCAATAATATCAATCCATTTCAAACAATCAGAGTGAAAAGCACACGAAAAGGCAATATATCGTCGTTTTAAGATTAAACGCTATCTAAATTCGAAGAGTGGGAGACTGGATCAAATAAAGTAAAATTAGTCCAAAAGTCTTCGAAATTCACAGGCCAGCACTTGAGGAAATTATGACAAACAGTCTTTGTACATATCGCTCTTTTCGAGAAGAGGTCAAACGGGTCATTGAGATACTTAAGAAGCTAAGAATCTATATAACTTGCTTTCATTGACAAAAAAGATTCGACAGTTTAAAACTTTTCGATGGTCAAGGAAAGAAAACATTGGTGGCCGACATGAGTTGAAGCGTGACATAAGTTGACGAGACATAACATGATCATAACATGAGGGACGTAACAAAACTCGCACTAACCAATGACTTTTAACTTATTTTTGATAACAGATGCGATCACGAAAAGAGACGACGACGAACTTAGGTTGGTCAAAGAACTGTTTGATAACTACAGCAAGGAAGTAAGACCAGTAAAGAACAAGAACGCTGCAATCAAAGTTGTCTTCGGTATTGCCTACACTCAGCTCGTCGAACTGGTAAGTAATGTAAGGTAATTTACCGTATTTCTCGAAAAAGCGCCTACTCTCTAACAAGCGCCCTCCCACGAATAAGCGCCCACCCCCAAGGCATAATGTCAAAAAAGTGGCCCGCCTCCTTCATCACCTTCCTAAAGGGCCGCGCTCAACCAGTATCCTTTGCACGCCGTCGATGTTGATATCCGGGAACGCCGCTTCTTCCCACGGAACGGCCGGTGCTTTTGCCGATATTTTCATGGTATAAGTGAAAAAAATTCATTATCAACTAGAGCGCAACTAAACCGCTAGTTTGGAAGGGGTAATATGACAACGTTTTCTGTCTGCAGAGCACAACCAAACACAAAATAGAAGAAAGGCTGATAGATTCGAAAGAAACTGTTTGGGGCTGCGTCGGTGGGAGTAACGAAATAATTTGGATATATCAACAAAGTTGAAATGGTAAATTGGCCACCGTAACGATTACAAAAGCTGTCGTTTCGAGCGTTAGCCCTTCGTCGGACGAAGGGCTAACGCTCGAAACGTCAGCTTTTGTAATCGTTAAGGTGGCCAATTTACCATTTCAACTTTGTTGATATATCCAAATTATTACAAAATAGAAGAATTTGTAAGGCGAGCGCAAACAGCTTCCACGATACAATCGAATCATGGCTGAAATATCCGACTCAGAAATTGTCTTCATGGAGACATTCTTGGACACAAAAGTGTGTAAGAGATTTAACAGGAAATCGACCCTTTCTGATTGACTTTCCTCCGATGCCATACTGTGTAGCATGGTCTCTGCGCATTTGCTGCTCGTTTTCCTGCAATGTTTTCCTGCTCGTTTTCCTGCAATGTTTGTTAAAACAACTTTAAAAAGTTGATTAAGTAAGCCATACTAAATGACTTACTTAAAGTAGGTCGACCTCTATTTGACGGATTCGTTCTCGCGAACGCGGAATGAAAACGAACTTTAAAAAAAGACACTTAAAGAACTAAAGAAGGTACAAAAAGCCTGTTCTCGATCAAGATTGCAATGATTTCGCCGAATAATATTACACACATGACAAGTACTTATTGACTGAGTTTTGTGGGGCCGAACGGAAAATTATTTGGCTCAAAATCATAGCGTAAGGAACGAGCACAGTGAGTTCCGTGCCTCATGACCGATGGCCAAATACTTTCTCGTCCGGCCCGACCAAACTTAGCCAATAAGCGCTTTACCATATGATCAGTAGGTGTTGAAAATTTCAACCTAAGTAGGCCGCGAAATATGGCCACACGCAGGCACACAAACACAAAAAAAATTCTGTAATTAAAACTTTTCCTTTTATTTTTTTCAGAACAAGAAGCTCCCAACTCCTTGAAAAAAGCGCCTTTTTTTGCTTCATTCCTAACCCTAAGCCTATAAGCTTTTATCAAAGTGAAACCAACTTTTTCTGAACCCCACACACTCGCACCCTGCGCGGAATTTTTCTAGTACTTAGGATTGTATGGAGCATCGAAGACATGACAAATTACTGCTGCACACCGATATGTTACCACAGGCCTCTAAGGAGGGCTATGGCTATCGGGTAGGAATTTGTTGCTAATATTTTCTTTCGAAATCGTTTCATCACAGGATGAAAAGAATCAAGTTCTAGTGAGTAACGTTTGGATAAGACAAGTAAGTAATTCTGACGCTCTCTTCTTATTTCAACCAGTAAAATAAAATACTGTTGAGATAATTTTGTACCTTGACATTGTTTCCTCTGTGGGAGAGAAACTAAGCGCGGCACACACTAAAATACTAACTTTTGATAACGGCGTTACGAAGAAAACGAAACGTCGAGCAATAACTCCCATTTTAAAGTGTCCCATTTCTAGCTTCCATCCAGCAAATCTCTTTTGACAAAAAAAATCCCTCTTACGCTTGCTAACTGCTTAAAAACCTTCCGACATGGTACGTCTGAGGAAAAGTTTATTAGCTTTAATTCAGTGTTTCTACTTTCTTTGACCAATTGCTGTAGAAATGGAACAATCACCTGTTGCGCTGGAATGCTTCTCATTATGGCGGTATTAAGTCCATCAACGTAGATCCCAAATTAGTGTGGCTTCCAGATATTGTGCTCTACAACAAGTAAGTCGAATTCTGCTTAACCATACCGTTATAGTGGAGGTGATACCTTGCTGAAATGTTTATCAATTAAATGTAAGGATCCTTGGCAGATCTGCGCTTTAGGTAAACCACATTTGTTTGGCGACCATAAACGTACTTGGTCACCAGACATATGATAATGCTTGAATTGAGTGCGCACACAAAACACAAGACTATACACGAGGGTGAGAAAACTCATCTGTAAATCACCTTCCAGTTTTTGTTCCTTCTTGGATTTCTCTTAACCTCCCAAGCTGAAAAACAAAAACTGCAAAAAGCCATGCAAATACTGTTGATAGCGTAAGAATTTCTTTTTAGAAATTTCTAATTTTTTTCCTTGTGCATTCTCCAGTGCAAATACAGGAATAACAAGCGGTAATATGGACCAATTTAAAACGAAAGTGATTCTGTCCAGCGATGGTACCAACACTTGGTAAGCTGACAATAAGACTAAGTGTTAGCAATATAAGTATGGTAAATCTAGGAATCTATCTGGGTGTAATTAATTAGAAAGAGATTAAGACTTTCATCGCTTTGGACGTTGGGTTTTAAAACTGGGAATATTACCGGATATTCTTCAACTCATGCAGAAGCATATTTGGTCACGTGCTTTTTTAGCCGATCGCGCGCGAGATAAAACTTTCAATAGATACGTATGGGACACTAAACCACGAAGACTGTAATTATAGTAGACCGCAGACTCTTATTTCAGCAATCGCCCTTTAATTCTTTTCCACTCTGAATTACGTGACCGCCGATCAGGGCTGGTTACGCTGGGTTTCATCAATCATTTCATGCAATTATTAGATTATACAGAAAGACCAGTATCTGCAAGAAAATGCAGAACTCTAGTTACCTATGAACTTTAAAGACTATGCAGCCTGACTCAACAATGAGTTAACTGCAGCTTAGTCCAACAGGGACATCAGCATATCTGAGATTTGAATATCTACGGGAATTCTCCGAGTTTTAACCGTACACGAAGACCAAAAAGTAAGGCACGGAGTAAAGAATTTAAAATAGTCACACCACATGTACGCTTTGCGATTTTATTAGGTATGCCCCAACAATCTTAAGGAGTCGTTGTGCCATTGACATCAAATTCTTCCCATTTGACGACCAAAAATGTGATCTCCACTTCGGTTCATGGACGTACGACGGACTCCGAGTTGACCTATTGAACGCTAGCAATTCAGTTGATCTTGCCTCTTACATGTCGAGTGGTGAGTTTGAAATGGTAGAAGCCCCCGTCAAGAGAATTATTGTCAAGTACAGGTAAGCATGGCAAGTCAAATAATGTCAACTTAACCAAATGCTGGCCAATCGTTTCTAGAAACGTTTAAAGGGACTTTTAGAAGATCCCAAAACGTTATCATCATTCACACTTCAACCGCATCCTCCTTGATCTAGGTTTGGTAAACAGGCGCCCTGACTGGGGGTTTGGGGGTTTGTCCGCATAATAACAAGAGATATCATCAGTATTTCATAACTCTTTTCGAAGAACAGTTTACTAAAAGCCCCCCTTTTCCATTTTCATGTGCGTAGCTGTTGCCCAGAGCCCTATCCAAATGTGATATTCACGCTGCACATCCGAAGAAAGGTCCTGTTCTACTTTAACAACCTGATCGTTCCCTGTTTCCTCATAACCGCCTTTGCTCTCCTGACTTTCGTTTTACCACCCAACACCGGGGAAAGAGTTACCCTCGTGATCACCACACTGTTGGCGATGACTGTCTTCATGCTGATGATTGCCGAGAACACTCCGACCACTTCAGACGTCACACCTTTGATCGGCAAATTCTTCGTCGCCTCCATGGTCGAGATTGGACTAGCCCTGATTGCCACGTGTTTCGTCTTGAACATCTACGAAGCCACCGGACCAAGCTCTGAAGTGCCACAATGGGTGCGTGTTCTTCTAATCGATATCCTGGCGCCTATTCTCCGAGTCACCCGACCCAAGGAGAGGCCTCAACGAAAATTCCACGGCCCGAGCAATCAGAATATTCACTCGTACAGCCCGATCATGCCCGAACACAATGGAAACAATATAGAAACGGATGGAAGCCCCAGGGATGTACTTGTCATCGCGCCGAAGGTCGGCGAGAAGATCCTAACCTCACGAGACTTCATCAACTCTGTAAACGACAATAGTATCAGACACAGAGTGCCTTCTTCGCAGGAAAAGCTCCTGGAAGGCATTAACGTGCTAACCGAACGAGCCAAAGAACAGGAAAAAGACGAAGAGATCAAAGAGGAATGGGAATCAGTGGCCAAAGTTATAGACCGCTTCTTTTTGTTGCTTTTTATTGCAACAGTGGCCATATCGACAGCTCTTATCTTTTTACAGCGGCCAAGTTACGCAACGATGTAAGTGAACGGGGCCCAAAAGCTTAAACTAGCGCCCATTTTTCCTCCTGGGCTGAGAAGGCTTGGCTGCATGTCTTTAGCAGCCACATCGTGAGTGGCCTGTTCTCAAGGAAACCATACCCTATTGATAGAGACACAGCCAGATAAGGTTTGCTGTAACAAGTAAAGAATTTAAATCCTTAAAAGAAATAAGGAAAGGCTGGAAGATAAGTTTTCGAAATAAATGATTAAATAGACTTTGACGAACCATTTAAAATGAAGGAGATTTCTACGATGTAACCATGAGCAGACTTTGAGATTGTGGTCAGACGGCTGCGAAAGTGAGGTACTTTTGGATGAAACGATTTGATAGATATTCCATTTTTCAATGGTTCCCCGTGTAACTGAGAGAGGATAAAATCTTTTTAATCGTGAGTTTTTAATTTGTTTTCTTTTTCCTTTTTGGCTGATATTGCGATATGATTTTGTGGTTTTTCAATAAGGTATTTCGTGATGCCGATTAATTATGTTTGCAGCACGCCATTGGAAAAGATTTGATATAACAGCACCGTTTTTTAAACATATATAAGGCGTTTTAATTTATAATAAAAGATAACTGACGATTTTCCAATCAAAATGCTGAACTTTAGGACTGTTTGCAGTTTCAAATCTTTTGCCTTTCGCTATCTTTTTTCTGTATAGATTTTTAGATTTTTATTGTCAGTTTATTTTCCCCAAAGTTTTTTCAATCTACATGTATCGAGAGCAAGAGTTTTCCTTTAAATGTAATTCATTGTGTGAATAAAATTTGCCAGAATTCAGACGGAAATAAATTTAATATGAAAAACAAAAAAAAGTCTCGGTTCTAAAGGTTTGTCATTTCATAGCACAAAAGGGATTTTCACCCCTTAAACAATCAACGACAAGAGTTGCAGCAAGGTTTATGTAGAATCGTTTTGCCCAATAGGAAATTAAAATTTTTACATCACTTGGATCCTAAGCGCTCTACAATTGGACGAAAATCTACCTTTTACTATTCTTAGGATGCTCTAAGACAGTGGCGGATCCAGGGGGAGGGTTCGGGAGGTCCGTACCCCCCTCCCCCCCATCAGACCTGACGCTTAGAACTTTGAGACTGAAATTCTTACATCGATAGGGTCGTATATCACTTTTTAACTGGCTGATTTTTTTAAAATGAATCCAAGTAAACGGTAAGCGGCCAAGGAATTATAACGTGCAACCGCAACTACTGGGAAGGAATGTGGGGGTTGTGGGGGAGAAGTAATTTGCCTCAAAAGAGTTCAACAGTCCTTTCTGAACCAAAGTTTGGACCCCCCCCAATCAAAATTCCTGGATCCGCCCCTGTAAGAACACCGGAAAAGTCAATTAACTGTGGGAGGGAGGGAAGGGATCTACTGACCATTGTCCCGACAAATATTTCCTCTCAACATCTCGCATGGGTTTTCACGCCGTTTCACCGAAAGAAAATAAGGTCTGTTGCATAAAGCACTAAATTGAATCATACGCGTTTCGTAAGTCAGTCGTATCAAGCTAGAGCTCGTGACCAAGTTCAAAACAGTCTGCGGAATGGCGAAAATGCTAATAAATGTACTTTGCGAAAGGAAGGCGGCTGGTCCGTTTTCAAGTGAGTTATGAACTGTTGCCACTCAGAGCTAAAGAGCATGAAAGGAGATATCTCTTTATAACACGATTGATTAAACTTGAGTCCAGATCAGATTTTGTTATTACTTGCATCACATGTAGCTCACCAGCTATGCACTCGGTGATAAGTCCTCTTTCACCCCTTAAAACGCTGATACAGAAAAAAGACTTTTTGCTTTCGCGTCGGTTTTGCACAACAGTCTCTTTAGAAACTATAACTATGTTTAACTGCTTTTAATATATTTCTTTTAATATTGATTTCAGCTCTGCAATGTTTTAAGTTCTATTGTGGCTTACTTTAATCACTAGATTTTTAAATTTAGTTGAATTATTGAGTTTTTTAATGAGCAAAGAGTACACAACAATATCTTAACATCGTGTAGATCGGAAACTTACCACAGCTGTAGAAAGTTTGGTAAGTTGGTCGGCGAATGGATGAAACCAGATTTTCTCCCTGTCTTCATTTTAAAGTGCATTTACTGAAACTGGAGCCACCCAGACAATGAAAACCAGTTAGAATATAAAACTGAAACAAAAAATTCCCATACTTTCGGTGATCTTCACGCTATTACAATGTTGGTTAAATGTCAAACTCAGACCGTTGTATCTAAGATACTTCCGCATGCTCGGGGTTTAGTGAGTACGAATTGGAAGCATTAAATGCTGCATTGTTACTTCTGTTACTGCATTGTTACTACATTGTCTACTTACATTAAAGAATGCTTTAATGCTAATCGGCAAAGTACATGAACGGTTTGATTCCATATGGTGTTTTGTCTAGATGGCCCCGGTTTCATGAAAGGTAACATAGCCAAATTCTGGATTATGCTCCATATACCAATTCCCGAGTTACGTCACAAACAAGACAGTGGAGTTTTGATGTACGTCACAAGCAAAACAATGGAGATTTGATGTATAAATAAACAACGCACCAAATAAATGTTGACTTCTCTTCTTCTGGGACACTTGGGACAACTGGGACAACCGGGACAACTGGGACAGCTGGGACAGCTGGGACAACTGGGACAACTGGGACAACCGGGACAACTGGGACAGCTGGGACAGCTGCTTTTTTAGAGAAAATTCATATTCTATTGTTTAGGGAGGACGATTGACTTACACACTGATTAGGATTATTTCATTCAAAGTAATTCTTATAAGTAACATGCAGTCACATTTTTATTTGTTTGCTGTTAGTCTTTATTCTCTAACATAGATATGTGCGTGGTATGACGTAGCTTAAGGGAGTTCGGTTACAAAGATTCAATGAAATACTTCCCAGAGTGGAGGTTACAGTTTTCTTCCCAGTGCTCTTTCTCCCTTGGGTAACAGTCTTTTGTTTGTATAGTATTTCTTTTTCTCCCTTGGCCTGGAGACAAAAGTGTCCTTACGAATTCCTGAGGTCTAACCTTTTCCTCTCCTTGGAGACAAGATATTTTTCAATACTTCCTCTCTTAAAGTCCCTTACCAACCAATCGTTTTTTCTCCTTTAGTTAACGTGGGTAAATTCTTCATTGTCTATGCAATGTCATTCTCCATCAGGTAATCCTTCCTTGTAACGGTCATCTTAACCGGGTGTCTCCTCTTTTGGTTCTCTTCTTTTTTTTAAGAGAAACCGTTCCTTTTTCTCTTTTCTTTGTTGTATTCTTTCTCCCTAGGCGCGAAAAAGATGTGTGACAAAAGAGCTGCATAACTTTAGAAGGTACTTCATTTATCTGGATAAAAGGTTTTAAGTAATACAATAGAGTATAGCCTCATTGCACTTACACCTGTTCGAACAACCTGCCTAATTATAATTTATGTGACCCGGTTTTTTTTCTTTGGATATCAATTTTGTTTCTCTTCTTCTTTTTATCCAAAGCATAGCTTACCAATTGAACTGTATCAAAAACAACTACAGACTGAGAAAAAACTTAAAACAATACGTTCACGGAGGTTGTAGTATGTTGTTAAAATAAAGAATTAAGAATACAGATGGCAGTCGATAATTGGAAGTTCCTGCGATATCTACCCAGTTCACACTGAGATGGGAGAAACTATTTTCATTTATTCTGTACTTGTACATTTGATTTTTTTCCAAATTTTCACTTATAGCAAGACTTGTGACCAGTCAGTGGTTTCAACGGGATGCGGGGGTGGGAGTTTATTCGCAAGCGATTATGTCGAATGATCGGGCGAGTAGGATAGTCTTGAAAAATTAGGAACTGACAGTTATGGATGATAAGGACTGGCGTCTGTATAACTTGAGCGGAAGTCACCAATGGAGGAAGAACAAGCTCGCACGACGCAAAAGAGAAATCAAGTAAACATCCTAAAGCATTCGCAGCGATTTGGGGCAATTTTATAGGAAATGCTGAATATAAAACATGAAAGTTGATGAACAAAATACATACACTTGCAGGCTAAGACTTACTTTATCCGAAATATGATTAGATATAAAATTCACTCAGGAGTCCGTCGCCTCTCGCTCTATTATTCTCCAGCTTTTCTCTCGTCACCAGGACCTCTCCGGTAGGATTAGCGCAATTCATTCGATGCCTGGAAACAACAGATCACCCGCATTTCAGTATTCCTTGGTAGGGTACTTCCATTATTTGGGTGAAAAACGAAAAAAAATTAAATGCATCACGCTTTGGTAGAGAAATAACAACGCACAGAGATTAGGCGACTCACTTGAACGCTTAACCTAGGCATTTTCAGAGCGAGAACGAAGAGTAAAATAAATCGATTTTTAGAAAAGTTATCAGCGGTTCTTGCGACGAAGCTTAGTTCAACTTTCACTTAAACGGCTTGGCTGTGCAAAAATTTTCTACGAAGTTTATTTAAACGTAGTTGTTGTTGTTCTTCTTACCAGTGAAAATGCTGCTCACATGCAAGAGTATTGGGAAGCGCTTTCAGTCCAGTCCTAGACCTGCGCAACAAAACACATACGCATGCCTCAGTCCTAAGACCTCTTAAAATCAATATCGTCTTTGTCGTTGCTTCTGCTTTCGCACATTTGTTTGTCCACTCTTTGTAATCGGTACAGTTCTCTCTGACTCTTGGTAATATTTTTTTTCGGAAAATTCTTACCAGGTTGCGTTAATCATGGAGTAATGACTTGTAAACACTCTATCAAGACACGAAGAACACATTAACAGCTGAGTGGCGTCCATCACCTCACAAGTTGACTTACAGCACTTAATCTGAAAATCAAATCAATCTGTGAGTCAGAAATTGGAACATGGAAAGAAATTACAACACATCAGCTAGGGTATGAAGAAGTATTGCATCCTCTTAATAAAGCATGAACATACTGTCACGAAGCCAGGAGAACATTCCTGTTTTCCACTTAAAACACTTTATCGGTCTACGACCTAACTTTACTGGTATCTTAAACTACTGAAAAACCTTTCCAAATCTTACGATCTCGAATCTTATTTACAGTAGCCGATTACATTATACCTATTTCTAAACAGTATTTTTAGCAGTAAGAACATTCTAGACGCTAAAGACGACATATCCTTAAAATACCTCAGCAGAATGTTCCGGAATATGGAGAAGTTTCTCGCACAGCTTAGAAAAATAGCGATGTGGTGAATCAATATTCTAAATTGTTCCCTTGATTTCTGGAAACTTCGTTACACATACTGACAATGGAGTTCTAGAATCCATATCACAAAGCAATCACATATGACGTAGATCGGAACGTTTCCACTGCATCATGCAACGATAGAACATTTTCTTTTGATTCAGTGACGTAAAACTAAAACAAAGGTACACACAGCATCCCAACATTCCTTATACATAATTTTTTCAATTTTAATTCAAATATTAGCAATTAAGGATTAAAATAATATCATGGAATCGTTATCATCACCACCATCACTATCATTGCAACTACCACAATTAACATGTTCAGTCATTAACCGCATAACTTTATAACCTCCAACCTGTCTCTGAAGTTTGTAGGAGTAAAGTTTCGTATGACTGGGATACTCCATTAGATGATCGATAAGATGTCCGCGGCCATCACATAAAATTAATCTGGAAAAGAACGAAAAAAAAAAACAACCATCCCGCTTTAGAAAACAAATTCAAATTACCTGTCATTGTTTGACTTTCGTTCTCCTTATGTACCACGTTGTGAAAGGCTGGTTTCTGGTTTTGTAATATTTATATTTCACAGTATATTGTTTATACACCAAAACAAAAACTTACAGCAACGACAACAAAAGAAAAAATCATTTTCAAAAAAAGAAAAATAGAAATGAAGTATTTTATTCTCTTAAAAGTAATCAATGATCAGTCAGCAATCATCAACAGTTGCTGGAAATTCGTGTGACCTGTAGCTTTTCGTTTCACTTACCCACATTCAAAACAGTATGCCAGGTTTGACCTCACACCACAGTCACTACACTTTGCATCTTTTGATTCACGAAGCTTTTGACATCTGGTCGCAGAGCAAGGGATAGGAAATTGTTTCAGAAATACTGCTACATTCATTCTACATCCTTAGAGCTTTGGCTCCTAATTAACCCCCCCCCCCTTCCCCCCACAACCTCAACTAAAAAACACCACGACCCCTCCTGCCATGGTTGTGGCCACTTCCTGCAAGCAAAACTTTCAGCTTGCTTCATGATCCTTTATTTCGTAGGTGGATATTTAAGCGAGCTCTAAAAATAACAAGATACTATGTACTGTGGATATCAATCAACCAAGATTTTGATACTTTTTCTGGAAATATTTTCCTCCTACAACCCTAAGACATGCACGTGTTGTATGCTTGCAGGCACTCTCTCACCTTTTATAATATTCTTTTAATGAGCTGGAGTAAAATGGCCCCTGTGAAGTTTTCTAGAAGAAAAAAATTCAATAATGATACATTGTAGAGATATTCTTCTAGAGAGCCTCGAAAAAAACAATTTTTAAGACGTTGTAAAACTCAAAACCAGTACATTTGCATATGAAATAAAAAAATTACATGAAAAACAATGTTACATTCTATAAACAAAAAGAGTAACATTTGACATACCTGCTGACCATTATTGCAGCTGTATGGAAATTCACTATGCTGCCCAGTGGATCCTAAATGGACAATTTGTCGAAAGATTCTAAATGCTACATGTAAGTTAATATAAAAAATAACATGACATAAACAAAGATCTATATTATTCAATTTGAAAATAACTTTTCAACAAGATGGTTCCAGTGGCTCTAAAAGTCCTATATTTCCATGCTTAAATGTGCACTCACCAACTGCTGAGCTGAAAGTCCACACTGTACAGTCTTGTGGTAGGTGACCAACACGTCTGCATCTCCAGCTGAAATCAATCAAAGCGCAACCTAGCTAATGCACAGTAACTGTAATGCACTTGTAACTTTTAAAAAAATCAATCTACTAGTTATTAAATAGAGTGGAATAATTAGGACAGTGCTGGACTCAAAAGGTCTCATAACTATGATTCAACCTTTGAGGCTGGGGAAGCCAAACATGTACCAGTACTTGATCTTAGTACATGGCTAACTAGAATAACAAAAAGTTGGTTAACTTGTGAGGATCACGACTGATTGGCAGTTTTCAGATGGAGGGGGGCTTCCTAGGCAAATGGACGTGCATGCTTTTGCTTCAAGGTTACTTGAGGTGAATGCCTCACCATTTGTAGCTTGATAAGATGCTGCTTTGTTCTTTGTATTTAAACTTTGTTTTATCCCACACCTGCATCTTATTTTCTGTATGATTAACTGGTTTCAGCTGTCTTCTGAGAAAAATACAAATTAAACAAAATATTTGCATCATTTCAGATAAGTTTTGCAAATTTCTATTTATTAAAATATGTGGATTGTGTTATGTTCTTACTGCCAAGAAATGGTAAAAGATATTTATTTGTTTTGTCACAAGTGTAGGGGCAAAAATAATCAGAGTCCACAGGTGGAATCAAACCTCATGGCAGCTCAGGTTTTTTTCATTATTTTATTCCTGGCTTTGGACACGCCTAGTAAAACAACTCTCTCTTTTTCATAAGGTCGTAGTAGTAGCAGCAAGTAGGATAAATATTGTAAGAAATAAACAACTTTTTCAGAGACATGTTTCGGCATGCTCATGCCATCTTCAATCAATGAGTAACTGAATGTGAGTAATTGTATAACAGACAAGTAGATGAATACTTGTCTGTACTGTACAAGTACTTTCTCTTTTTCATTAGCAAGACCAAAATTCACCATGTAGAAATGATTATTGGCCATTCTCGTAAGTTTTTAATTCCTTTCAGTGACTGCACCCAGCTGGATATAATCACACATACAACAAAAACAATAAAACATTATTTTGTTTTTGCAGGTTAAGTCTTGGGCGTTGTTCCTGTTTTACTTTCTCTTTACAGACCTCCCAGCTGATATTAATAATTATAATAAATATAAATATTAATAACTGTAAGGTGTAAAGTTCTCTACAATGCATGTCATACTTTTCCTCCTTCTCCTGGCTCTTAGTAGTTGTGTATCTGTTTGAACTTTCACCACCTGTTTTAGGTGAATTTTTAGATTTTGAGCTCTGAAAAGGAACAGGGAAAAGCAACAAAATAATAAGTTCTCCATGATAAAAAAATAATACTTCAATTCATTAAAAGTTTAAGGATTATGCACTGTGAGATATGAACTTTTAAGAATCCACTACAACTGTACTTTGATTTCCTTTTGGTTAGAATTCAGTCCAAAAAAGTCAGTTTCACCCTCATCAGAGTCATCACCCTCGTCAGTTGTACTTGAAGAATGTCCATCCTTCTGTGTATCTTTAAAATTGTTGACATCATCATCTGATGAGTCACAGTCTTTGTATGCTACACAACAGGAAAAAAATGAACAAAATAAATACTGTAGAGTAATTCTACAGTTTTCTGATTTGTAACAAACATGCATGATTAACAAAAGACCTGGGAACACAAATTATAAAATTAAGTTTCACTAAACTGACTAGTCCCAGGATTACTAACTTAAACAAAAGGTATCCATAGTTGTAAAATTTCACTAGTTATCATCATGATAAAAAAGGTAACTCTTAGGCTTATTATAACCTCAAGGGCCTGACCTTTCACAGCTTATGGATCCCTGAGTTATATATCATATACCCTAGGTCTTTTTCTTTTTAAGGGATAAAATTTTGATCATGAAGAACTTAACATATTCATTTTAACCGCAAACTTTAAAAAAAAATTAAATCCTAGGATTGTTAAATACAGGGACATCAAAATCTAAATCATTATGGACAAGGAAATTACTAGCCAATTGATGAGACTTCAGATATTTCTCATACCCAGCAACTCATCATCAGGGTGTTGATATAAAACTAAGATTTCAGCTAATGAATCCCATAGCATTTGTTTCAAGAAAAAAAATATTGTACTTTTTTTTAACTAGCACCAATCAGAGGAGGTCTACATGTTGAAACCAAGCATAACAGAAACTCTGATTTTTTATAATTAACAATTATTCCTTGAGCACGCGTTGGATATGAGATGATTGATAGCCAACGAGGCGCATAGCGCCAAGTTGGCTATAATCATCTCATATCCAACAAGCATGAGTGGAATAATTGTTTTATTAAAAACGTTAAATTAAATTATTAAATTTTATTAAATTTTAAGCTCCCTTTTAATTTTAAGCTGACACGTACACTTGCCATATTTGTAGATTATGGTATATTGGCTGATATACCATAATAGCTAAGCCAATAAAAAGTCTTGAATTGCATTATCCAATGATCTAGTTTTTAATAATATATTTTACCTAATAGTGCCAGTGGGATGGCCAGTGGTTCATCTAAAGTCAAAGGAAGAGAACCTGAATTTGACTTTGATACAGTGGGATCAGAACTTTCCTCATCCCTTTCTTCTTTGTTTTGCTTTCTTCTTTTCCTTCTCCTTCTCTTTGCTGGTGGTTGCCCTATTTTCCCTTAAAGCCAAAAAAAAAAATGTGGTTGTCCAAAAGGCACACACATGCAGCTTAAGAGAGTCTTTTCTTCTCCACAGAATTTCAAAAATTTTGCAAAAAAAGATTTATTGAATATCTTTGACTCATAATTAATGATTCAATGAAATAATAAAAGTTGGGTCCACAAGGCCCTTTTTGTGCTTGGAAACACACGAAGTTTAAATTAAGCAGTTATTTCAATCAAGGTGACTTTCTGCAAACCAGTAACTGCCTTTTAAGTTAAGTTGATAGAATTTTCCATTTTCTATATAAAAGGTAACAACAATCATCATCAACTATTTCTCCACTGAAGAAAACTTGATGTTTTGTCCATACATTAAAAGGAAAAAATGGTACCTTCTATTTTTGAGCTACTGGAAGCATTTGCTATAAGAGTTCCAAATACTGCACCTTCATCAGATCCTACAATGAATTTTATAAATGCTTTTATAATATATATTGATTTTTATGCAGCTAGCAGCACTCGTGGGTAATGTGAAGTGAATGCTGTGTTCTGATTAGCAACCTAAATGGGTAAGATGGGTCAGGATCACCTTGTTCGTGCCTTGTTCCCATGCAAGAAAAAGATTGCATGGAGTGGACTGACAAAGTGCAAAATTTTTTTAACAATGTTGGCCATGGTGTTGCTAAAAAGGAGGAAGAACAAAGAAAACAAAATAATAACTTGAAGATGTTCTTGATACTTATAATTTATATCAACATCCTTTTGCTGTAAAATAAATCCTTTATTGCATGATGTGCAGAAAAAAGTTAAAACACTTCGAATAAGCAATCATGTCCTTGCAATTAAAGAAAATTTGGAGCGGTAGTTCAGATCATCTTTGTCACCAACTGGAGGCTTCCCATTTGTCAAAAAGTGTCTAGAAAGCTTTCCATAGGGGGAAGGGGTACATGGATATGGCTTGGTAGCTCTAATTAAATATAATTATACTTGCCAAATCTTTCGGAGATATTCTTTAGTTCATTCTTGTTCACTTGACCTGTAGCAATTTTGTAAGCCTATAATATGGGTTAAAATAAAACCCCATTAAATGAAGAACAATAACTAGTTGGCAATGATCAGAAAAAAAAGTGTCATATACATGAATGATCGTCTAGTCTGATCATGTGGATGAGGGTGAAATTGAGAGGGATGCTGTTTTGGCAACCTCAAGCAGTCATCAGAGTTGACTCTGAAGGTCATTTTGACAAATTAACAAAAAGATTCCATGTCACTGTGTCTTTGTTAAGTAAAAGAGTACAGATGCCATCAAAATGCCGTAAGACAAAAAAGTGGCTCAAAGGGTACAGCAGAGTGTATCACTAATGTTCTTACCACACATTGACATTTTCAGTGCTGTATTACTATACAGACCAACAGCAACATGAAATTTCTTTATATGATATAAAAAGAAAATTTTTTAATGCCTAACTTCTCCTGAATGATCAGTCTTCATAATAGAATGTTAATTCCAGGATCAAATCCTTTATTATATTTAATATGCTACGTATGCAAAGATTCAATGAGTAAGAAAGCTTCATTTTCAACTCTTTGATTTGAAACAAGTAGTGCAGAGGAATTTTTTACCACTTCCACATACCTGTAAATTTCCAAGAAATTTGTCAAGCTTGAAACCTTTGGCATCTGCATTATAATAATAATAATAATAGTAGTAGTTTATTAAACTCTCTTGCAGTAACTTACTGAATTAACGAGTTATGATACAATGAAAACTTAATAAGAACGACTATGTACATTTCTGTATACATTAAGTACAAGTTATATACACCAAACAGAACATACATCACATTTGTTAAAAATACTTAAAAGTTAAAAAGTCTTTGGTGCGCTTTGTTCTACAGGTAGTAACGTTTCTGTAAAGATACAACTGGTCTGATTTGTGCCTGAGGTTATAGGGAAAAGTATCGTCTAAGCGTGTCGGCAGAAGAGGATAGAGAGGGTGGTTTATGTCCTTCATTTTGCACATATACTCTTTGCATATCTTATCTCTTCTATAGGCAAGGGTCTCCACCCGTGCTAGCTCGAGGGCTTCTGAGTAGCTATCGGCACATGGGAAAATTATCTTGAGTGCCCTTTTCTGTATGGATTCAATTTTGTCAGACAGATAACCTGGAATGGATTGCCATACTGGTACGGCATATTCTATAACAGATCTAACAGCGCTTGTATAGACCTTTAACATGCTACCTTGGTCAACGCCAGCTCGATGTAGAATACATAGAGAGTAGAGCTTCTTGCAAGCCTTTTTATATATGTAGTTAACATGACTACATGATTCAGACCAGACACGGTCGCATTTAAGTTTTTGAACATTTGGATTTCAAGGAAAAACTGTTTGTTGTGTTGTAGTTCAATTTTATCCTTGGTTCAAATTTTATTTTCCTTTGTTTCAAACTCATTATCATACATTAACATGACCGAGAACAAAGGAAAATAACATTTGAACCAAGTGTAAAATTGAACTACAACAGTTGTATGCGTTTGCACACAAGGGAGGTTACGTCAAAATATGTCGATGCCCGTAAATGATGGAAGACAAATTCCCTCAAGGACCTCTGATTCTGCAACGCTCAATCTTGATTACCTCTCCGAACAATATTCTTGTGTCTATTAGGAAGTAGAAAAATACTCACACATATATGCCGGTGTCTTGTTATTGAAAGAATTCATTTTAAGAAAGATGACTAAAATTTACAAGAAAGATGGAATCGCTGATGCAGATATCACCTGTGCATCATCTTACACGACATGACCAAGAGCAAGTTACAATAACCGGATTCTCGACGTATCGCAGGCTCAGTAAATAATGGCGCATGGTAGTTTTATGAAATACTGCTGGCACTAGTGCTTTGTATTTGCTGTCTGTTGTTACGGTCGGGGACACGGTCGGGAGGGTCGAGAACAGTCGGATACCCTCCTCATTTCCTCCCCAGTCCTCCTCGGTGAATTTGTCAGTTTATTTCCTTTTCACTTCTTTCCTTTCCTTTATTTCCCGTTCTCGTGAAGGTCAGAAGGATCTCCACAAATTTTTCACGGTAGGACTGAAAACTGCACTCTTTGTGTTTCACTCTGAAAATGGAAGACGAGGAAATTGACTTTAAGGTGGAAGCGGAAATGGTGATTGATGACATAGGATTCGCAGTGGAAGAGATAAGCATTTCAAACAAATTACCTTCTTCCCGCGAATGTGTTTACTTGAATATTTTGACCAAAGAGCACAGCAGTATTTGCGTCGAACTTAGCGTATCAGGATTTCGGGTGAGTACGTTCATTATTTGACTGATTTGCATAACCAGAGGTTGATATTGGAATCTGTGGTTATTATTGATAGTGATTAACTCAGATTCACATCAGTCACTATGGAAGAATAATGTAATCAGCGAACATAATATACCTAAGCTACTATGGTGTTGACAGGGATTTTCTAAGGTTATATGTTAGTGGGAAAGCAATCAGATGATGTAATTCGTTTAGGGTCAGAGCAGCATTTAGGGTCGTTTTAACATACAAGATCCGTTCTAGTTGGCATTTAGTTTTATTATTCATGCCGATATAACTACAAACGTCGAAGTGCTATTTCCTAATTTTGGAAGAAAAATTAAAACGGTGAAAAATTAAACCACTTAATCTTTAGAAAGTGATTTTCTACAGTTATAAACTCAGAGGAAATTAATTAAATTTAGGATTGGGCTCAAAGTTGTTTTGAACTTTTAATATACTTCATTTTCTTCCTAGGCTAATGAAAGTCAATTCTTCACGGCTTGTAAAATAAACTTTTAGTACTGTGAACTCCCATTCCAATAAAATAAATATATGGAAAACAAGCAATAATGAAACAAGCAATAATGAACCCAGCAAAAAGGGCGAAAATTTTCCCTGATAGGGTATAATGACAATGTTACAGGAATGGGTTCTTTAAAATAACATCCAGACCAACAAAACCGTCCCATCCCCTTTGAAGAAAGCTAAATTCTCCTGGGAGGGTTCTACATTTATAATTCATAGTATTTTATTAAAAACAGAGTCCCATATTTGCATATTCAGAATTAGGAAAGAAAAGAATAAATCGGTAATTGGAATATTGTAAATGTTTTCCACAGTCGTGCCTCTTTCACGTAAAAGATACTTTACCAGACCTCAAAAACATCTGGAATACAGCTGTACCCACAGATCATTTTATTGTTGATGGTAATCAATCCTTAGTCCAAATGCAAGACCATGCAAATATTATTGTTTTTGTCATGGTTACCTCAAGGGATAAATTTTTCAACTAACATTAACTGATGAATTTAGGATTGGATTGAAAGAAAAATTGAAATAAATGGCAAAGCTTAATTACCTACAATGGATCTCAATTTAAGTTCTGATCCCAAATTAAAGAGTATTAAAAAAAGGAAAGGGTCTCATATTCAGAGTAAGCTAGTGCAGAGATCACTTTTTTTCTTTTTTCGTCATCATGCATTGCACATCACATATAATAAAATACAGTTTACAGGCAAGGAGCAGAAGTTTAATTTCTGCCATTTTCCCTAAGGAAGACATGATTTGAAGTCCCTGTTGAATATTACTGTTGTTACTCCAACTCTCAGTTGAGAGCTCTTCTTTATATATCTTATTAACCAGACGCGAGGGCCGTACTGGGAGAATATCGGCCCAAGGTCTTGACAGTATGGACCTTACTGCGCTCGGTCTGTACAAAAAAGACCGAGGGCTGATATTCTTCCAGTACGGTCCCGAGCAAGCTTGGTTAATAAGAGATTTATTATACCACTGAAGTTCAAAGGGACACAAATGCAATATCATTCGGGACCTTTCGGGACAGTGCCCGGTCCAATACTGAGAGAATATTGACCGGCAATAGAGCATTTTGATTGGTTGATTTTAGTTATCGGCCCTCTGACTGCCCGAGTCGTGTAATAAAACCCTTTACACTCTGACATTAATCTTTTTATTAATATCCAGACTGTTCTACACTGTATATTATTATACTTCCTACATTGGAAATGTTAGCTATACTTCCTGCAGTCAGTGTGGACTAAGAGAATTTGTTTAACAATAAAGATATTCATTAGTTGGTGATCATTTCCTCTATTCTTGTAGCCATAATGTGTGATTGAGCAGTGATAATTATAGTAAAGCAAATTTGATGCTAATTGCCACACCCAGGCATCATGGGGTTAAACCTCAACTTTTTTACCCTCTTTTTCTGTGATTGTGGCAGCATTTTGTTATTGCTCTCTATATAATATTTCAATTTTCTTTCATTTCAGATTGTCAGCGAAAAATTCGATGACAAACAAGAAAACAGTAATTCCAAATATTACGAAACAATATATGCCCTATTAGACTCCATGAGTCCAGGATATACAAAGTCATTTGGTGAAGCATTGGTACGGAAGCTTTCATCACTGCAAGGTCCTACTAATGAAGATTTAGAGATACCTGATGAGTGTGCTGATGAAGCTGCATGTTCTTGATGACAAAATACTCTGACTATTAGTGTGTACAGTGTGTTTGTAAAACATTTTCTACATTATCATTTTTTTTTAATTACACTCTTTACTCTTCGAAAAGGCAACCTCTTTTGAACAAAATTAATTGTAAAATCTTAATGTTAAGTAATAGTTGATTTGTGAGAAACTCCTAGAATTCATAAGCATGAAAGACTGCCGGCATACCCTCTAGATCTGATGGTATACAGTATGTTATAAAAAGAGACAGTAATTTATATGGAGAAATTATTTAATGGTTACTGATTACTGTGGAACTCAGGAAAGCATGAACATTGTGATTCTGTAAAGCCAGCTGTGTACTGATCAAACTCAGTGGAGTTCAGGACATGCCAATAAACATCAAAACACAAAATGATTACCAAATGAATGTTGTTTGGGTTTTGTATTTGCATTTGGGATTTGTTATTCGATACACAGTTAACATTTCACAAATATCTTCTTTGTTCATGGTCTTCAGAGTTTCACAGTAAAGCAGGGAACATCACCTGGAGAGTGAATAAAAATTGAAACCTTCTACAAACATTGTAAAGAATAATATTGTTCTTAAGCCTTTGTACACTTTTTCTTGACTCATGCATTTGTTGTTAATAGAAAAGTAATTTTAAAATATAAGTATTACAGTAACTATGCATTTAATATATTATGGCTTCTTATTTAGATAAGTGACATTAATATTGTAGAGGTAAAGCAAGTCTAAGGTATAATATAACAGAGAATTTCCTGTTCATAGTTGGGTTCACATTTGACATTGGCAACCAAACAGTAAAGAACAGTATACTTAATTAGGCACCATCATATTTTCCCCATTTTCACTGCATATTTTAAAATATTTTATTGTTTACAGTTTTTATATTGTTCTTTTTTTTGTGTGAGAGAGATCAGTATTTAGCTTGGTAAATTATTGGGTAAATCATAATTGAAAGTAAGTTAAACCTAAATTTCAAACTCACATTTGTCAAAATATGATGTGATGAGTATCAGTCAATAAATTTATTCAAAATGGTGATCTCAAATTTGTTTAATTTATTTGATGACTGTTGATTAGATTTTTTTTTGGATGATTTGTTTGAAAGATGGAGTGATTAGTTCTATTGTGAAAGACAGAGAGTTAAAATAAGAATCCTCAGACAAATCATACATTACAAAAACAAGTATGAAGAAATATATGTTGGCAGCTGGCACTATCTGGTGGCAAGAAACATATGGGGACAAAAATAAGCAATAACAAGCTCAAGAAATTAAACTCATTAGAATAATCATGCACAGCCATATTACTGTAATATGCATGGGAAGCTGAGCATGCATGGGGCCCATGCAGGTGTTTAAACTTGCATGCTCGACATACAGTCATGACATATGTCAGGGTGCCAGACTGCTAATGTTTAGAATCCAGAGCTACATGTGGAAGGGATTAACCATATCATAGACCACCAAATCATACAGTCTAGTACTTTTTAGTCTGTTAAGTAAACATGCCCGGAAGGGCCCAACTGGCTCATCCTTGGTGTAAAAACCTGTGAAGCTCACGAGTGACGTTAAACAAAGACAACAAAACATTATAAACAATAGCGTACAGCAAAACAATACCTCATGAAACAAAGAAAACCTCGTTAGGTTTTTACACCAAGGATGACCTGCCCAACTGGTCCCTGGTGAAGTGGCTGGGAGGGGCTTTTCTCCCACATACTTCTCCCTCAAGTGACATTTTTTTTCTTCCTGCTGTCCTTCACTTCTCATTGCCCCATCCTTGATCAGAGAACCTGCTGCCAGGCTATCTTTAGTTTTTTTGGCATATCAAATGCCTCAAATAGCATATCAATCTGACATTTAATCAATTCAATTTTCAGATCAGTGCATGTATTTAAGAAATGAATTCTTTGAACTGTGCATCATCTTAAGAGTGAATTCTTCCTAAAATCAGGCTAAGCTGGTGACTTGGGAAACACAAACAAACCCTTAATTACTCACACTATCTGATGGAAACCTGTACACAAACCTTTACTTTCATCACATTTGCCAATCAATTCATTTCCAATATATTAAAAAAAAACACTGACAGGCAAAAACTGTTGTGTATTTTTTTTTATTAATTCTCTCATAGTCATTTTGAAAAAATTATTTGCTTTTTGACCAATAATGCATATCCTTAAAATCACAACCTTTGAATTTATATTTTACATCTTGATTGCTATGTTAAGTTATAATAATTATGGCATACATCATGTATGTCGACCATGTACACTGCTGTAAAAATTAATTAATATTGTGCTAGCTACTATTAAAGAATTAAGCATTCTTACTAACTGTTTCACTCCAAAAATAATTAAAATGAGCAAACCTCTCTGACTACCCTTTCTACTCACTAGACACTGGCAGGATTTTAAACTAGTAGACAGTAATCTTAAGATTACAGAAAATCAACAACTTTCCCCACTCTTCAGCTCATTCAATGACTTGTAACTTTTTCATACTTCAGTATCCATCAACCACAACTTGACATTTTGAACGATAAATTAATTTTTAACAACACCAAAATTATTTTAGAGAGCACCCAGGAGTGTACCTGTGACTCAGACTTGTTGGAATTCCTTAGCTAAAAAATGTTCTTGAAGAAAAGTGATTTTCCTTTTATATTGCATGTGCATTTAACAGCAAGCATAAAGCTCCTCATACTTCGGTGAGAAGAATGTTAGGTGTATTTGCATTTGATTGACATAAAGTACGTGTTACAAAAGGACTACTTTTTAAGCCCTAAGTGAAGGGCCCTTCTCACTGAGGTGACACCAGGCCAAAGACCCCTGAAAGACACAAAATATACAACAGTTTACTTACATTAATGATATGACAAATGTAATAAACAAGTGAAAAAAGATTTGTTAAACATTTTAGTCGATCTGGGAAAAACAGTCATGCACCTTAACCTTGCAGGTACTCTTTTACTTTGTCATACCTAGGTTTTCATAAATGTAAACCTGTTAAAGGTATATACTTCTAGCCTACAAGTGATAATTTTCAGACATGTATAACGTAATATAGCAATTATTATTATGAATGGATGTGGTGTTCACTTGACAGTGAGCATTATCAAGGCCTTGGTTTGCATTAACCTCTGTAAATAACACAAACATCAACCTAAGAATTCTAGCTATCAAATTTAAAACCATAACATTGCCAACAGCAAAGAAATCGGCCCAACATTCAAAGGACTTACTTGACCAATCCATTCCAATAGACTTCTGGGAGTATGTCTTTTTTCATGTAATACATTGAGTATCGCTCCTAAAAATTAAAAGCTGTAAATTATGATTATGTGATAACTTTTATGCAGGCAGCTACAAGGTAATACCGAAATTCCATAAGCTTAATGTCAGACCTACAAGGCTATAAAAAAATATATATCCAAAATTGGCAAGTACCTGAATATGAACAGCTCAAAAGTTCATGTTATTTTGAAATTTTAGTTTGAGATGAACATTTCCATCAGCTCGACATCCACTAAGGCATTTCTTTACTGACAATCACTGATTATACTGACCTTTCCTTGATCAAATGGAAATGTTTCCAGAGGTTCACCATTGAAGTCAAATTCAGCCAGGATAAGTTTGCCATAGCTTGTGACAAGAGGACATGATGTGTAGCCATCATACTGGAGTGCAAAGGAAAAAAGTGTACACACACAAGTACTTAGTACATTGAATTTCTGGTAAAAAATTTGATTTCATTTTGTTGTTCAATCTATATGTGGTTTATTGATGAACAACATGGTGTAGTGTTAGACTAAGTATAGTAATAACCACATTATAATCAAGCAAGTGAATGTGGAGGGATCATTAGGGCAGAGAAAAGATGATGGCAAGACATTGCATACTAGAGAAAAAATTCAGTGCAGACATACAAATACAAACTTATTTAATTGATGAATGGAATCAATACCAGACAATACTATTTTCACCTTCAACTATAAAACTGTAAATAAACCAAGGATAAAATCTAAAAAACAAAAGAAAAAGAAAATGTAATACCTGAGCTGGCATGGGTTTCCCATCCAACATTGCAAACAGGTTTGCTTTAATAACACCAGACTGGCCAGCCACAGCGGCAGCAGTTTTGCCATTGGGGGAATTAGAACAGTCACCAATGGCAAAGATGTTGTTATATTTTTTATGTCTCATGGTGACTTTGTCCACATCTACAAAGCCAGCCTGGTCAGAGATGGGACTTCCCAGCAGGCAATCTGCTGGTCCCATGGGAGGAGTGACATGAATGAAATCATACTGCAAAGAGAAGCCACCCATTCAAATAAAATACTACTAACAATGAAAATCATTCACAAAATGTTAGCTGAGGAATAGGAATGCAGTTCAATTTGAATTCCTAATATATTAATAATATTTATTTAATGTGACTGTGTAACCTCTCCAAGAACCTACCTCTAAATCTTAGAATCGATAACCCTTGGCGTTATACCGTATCAACAGTATGCACTTGATATTCTCCATACTGTTTGCCATTCATTTCCTAATTAAGATACTGACCAGCTGACTTTGTCTAATGAACAAGAGCTTCTATAGTTGGTGATCAGTTTCTTTATTCTCATATTGGCCTTAATATATAACATTGTAAGGAGAAAAAGATCTGGGAACTGCTTAATTCTATACAAATCTATCTTCATATTTCTTTACATAAAAATATTTAATTATATTTTTTGATATGCATCTCATGGACAGCAACTTACTGTGGCCCAGAGCTTTCACTCTAGACAGATTTAGGGACTTGTACTTAAAAATATTAACAACAATTTTGATGTTATTTTCAGAGCACTAACAAAAAGTAGTAAATTATCCATAATTTATTGCTTTTTGTGAACCTGAGAGACACCTACCTGATAGGTTTCTAGTAACTTTTTTTCACTATTTGTATCATCTGGAACTTCAAACACAGCTTCCTTTTTCTCTGGATTGATTGAAACCAAGTTTCGCTTGAGATTTAGTTTTATATCTCTCTTCTCCACAATTTTTGTCAGGGCGTCAGCATACTTCTTCACACCAAAAATTTTTTCCAGTGAGGTGTTGAACATAATGTTGGCTTTGTGACGAATATTGTTCTACAACATTAAATTAAATATTTAATTATTAATGGAGGTTTACAAGTCATATAGAGTGAACGTTTAAAATCCTAGACTGATAAGGTGATGAAAAACTCTATTCAAATCCTATTTAGTTATAAAGCAATAAGCTGTATCTTTCTTAAAACTGTGAATTCCATTAAAGTGGCTTTATAACTGATTCAGAAGTGTTATATTCTTTGAGGCAGGAAACATGATTCTACTAAAATGAATGGTTATCAGACCAATAAGTACACAGAGTATAAGAAAATGTACATGGCAGGTTTAGGTATGGTATACATACTTGTGATGTCAGCATGTAAAGAGTCGGCTTTATACCCCTGAGATTCTCTGAAATATTATAAATTATCAAACAAAAACATGTACCTTCCGAAAGTAATCTTCTGCAAGGTACATGATTTTTTGTGGGGCACCCAGACACTTAATAGGTGTGTTAGGTACTGTGAAGATAGCATTTCCTCCCTCAAAGTTCTGTAGAGCTTTCCAAGTATCTGTCACTGTGCTGGCAGAATAATTACAGCCCACACCAGGGGTTCCTAAGGCTTCTTTTAGACCAGCAACCTATTATGTTAAAGAGAAAGTTATGAGACTAGTTAGAGTTAGAAAACTTTTAGTTCACACACTGACACTGTATTCAGTCTTGTAACCTTAACTTTCACAAAGTTTTTAAAACCCCAATATCCACACAATTATATCTACATATTTTTAATAGTTACAAGTTACAAAAAATAAAATCATAATAACTATCTTAATGGATTTTCTCAACAGATCCCCTAACACTTATCAAAAACTATACCACTCATATCAAATAACTTGTTAAAAAGATTTAACCTCACAGATGCCCAGTGTGAAGAAATTTTATCTTTTATTTAACAATCTTTGTAGAAAGCTCCTACATTTTTGAAGTTGTTCATCTAAGTGAACTTACTAGCTGGTCACTCTTAAAAATGAAAAAGAAAACCTTGTCGGTCCCCAAAGAAAACAAAACTTGGTCTTTTACAACATCAACACTTACTCTAATGAAGAAGACACTGTCTATCAATGACTATCATATGATCGTTCTATTAGCAATTAATTATTGGTACATACTTTATCAAATCTGAGCTGAAGACCTGCTGCAACAATCAGAAATTCATACTTAATCTGCAAAAAATAAAATAGCTTCTTTATCACTTCATATAGTACATGAAACCAAAAAATCAGGTTATTTACAATTAGGGCTCACTCTTTAACTCATATTCCAAGCAGGAACAAGGATTGATCTACAACCCCTGACTATTAAGTCAGTGAGAGCAAACCCACTTCCCCTGGACACAGAATCCCCCCCCCCCCCCCAACAGTCATATTCAATAATAGTCTCCTTCGCAGCCATCTTTTGGGATGTCACGCAACGCTTTGCGTGACATCCCGAAAGACAGCTGCGAAGGAGACTAATTCAATAGTAACTTAAGGCTTTTTGTCTGACTCGTGATTGACCTATCATAGTTATAGCTGCAATAAAAGTAACCCTTAACCTCATCTCCATCAGACGTTATCACAAAATTTTTTTCAGGATTGAATTCCACAACTCGAGTTTTATGCCATGTGCAGCCACCTGGGATGAGGCTTTCAGTAGACCGCACAGAGTTCTCAAGACGTTCAACTCCACCTCCAACCAATGTCCAAAGTGGCTGATAATAGTGATTCTGTTAAAAAAAAAAAAAAGTATAAAGTCCTGCAACAGGAATTTGCATTTAGATACCACATTTCCTCAAATAAGCACCTGTGTGCTTTTTTCAAATTTCAACCAAAAGGAGGGGTGCCTATTGGAAGGGGGGGGGGGCCTTAATTGAGAGGGCACTTATCAAGTTAGTAGCCAGTAATATAGGACAAAAATTATAGGAACAGATAATACACACAAAGGAACTTTGCAAGCATACGTAGATAGGGGTACAATGGAACAAAAAAGAAATTATTCTCATGTACTGCATGTTTATGCTGTTCATGGTCAAAGATAACAAGTTTGACTTTTGATTGTCATCTATTATTTATGTTTATTATGTATTTCTTAATTCCAATTGACATTGATCAGCATTATATTATGTAACCACATGTCTCACAGTGAGTATTAATTCAAATACAATTCTTAACAAACACAAAATTTCCCTTAATTCTCATAAGGTTATGCCACTCTTTGACCCAAAATCACCCTCCTGTGAGTGTCATGACAGCCCTATACACTTCCATGGTAAAATGTTCATAATCAATGGTGGTGCTGAACAACAATATAATGTCTGATCTATTTATGAATATCTATTGTTTTGGGATGCTCTTGTGCAATTACGCAATAGTAGTAATTAAATTGGATATGCTTGAGAATTTTGGCGTGCACTACCGCACGAACATTTAAACTTGAGTGGAAGATGACGTCATTGACATAAAAATTAAAGCTAGGTTCAAGGCACATACGAAAGATAAAATACATTATTGTGAGAAATTGGTAAGCCGAGCTTCACTCCCTGTTCATAAGAAAATAAGTCTCCGAAATACAGCTGAAAGTCGATTTATGTTTAGATACTCTTGCGAACTATTCGTAAGAGTAACTAATTAAACATACATCGCCTTTGCAGCTCAAAGACGAACGTACGTTAATGACTTCTCTTATTCACAAGAATAACTGAACATTCATAATCTTCGCGACCACATTCGTCGCCGTGCTCTGATTTCTAGCTTAGAATTTGTATCATAAGTTTAAACGAGAATATAACTCTCTCACCTCAGATGGTTCAATAATAGCAGTACATTTAGGAAATTTACGGCTGAGCGTAGAAGCCACAGCAAGGCCCCCAGCTCCCCCTCCAACTACAACAAACTGGTGACTATGCTGAGCTTGACTTCGAAGAGAAGTGCTGAAACTCCTCGAAACAAGTTTGTGTGAAACTCGACCAGAATGTCTGATTGAAAGCATTTTTCTTAGCCTGTTATAGGACATCTGACCTTCACAACACAGTGATCTGAATGAATCTCAAGGGACAAATGATCTCGTTCTTATTTGTTGTGAAAACCACCGGAGTACTGGTGAGTATCAGAGAATTTTCCTAAGCCTCCCCTCCCCTAAGTATGTATTGTACAAGCTACTGCCTCCTCCCCTCCCCTCCCCTAATAAGTATCAAATCATCTGATACTACTCCTGAACCTCCCCTCCACCGGTCTTCCATGCCCATGTTTGTCTTTCGATCAGCTTTTCCTAACGCGTGGACACCAAGGAGGCGGTTTCGAGTATGGAGGTTGGTTATTTGGAGGCCTTCACCAAAATATGGGAACAGTTCCAAATTAAATGGAAAGATGGAGCTCCAAGAGTATCGTTCCTGACAGATTTCATTGAAGAGATTTCTAGCTATAGCTTTATATCCGCGAGGGACGTAATTCTATGCCTTCTGCTTGGCGTTGCTTTCACCCTCTTGCGATATTTCTTAACAGCTGCAGCTTTCAAGGTGCGTGACACGAAATATTTAGGTTCTTCAAATACCTGAAGCCCTTTGTCATATTCAAGATATCATTAGCCTTCTTTTTTTTTTTTACATGCAACTTTCGAACTTCCGTGTGATGATATTGAAGCTGAAACTGAGCAGATATTGAAAGATGTTTCTGCTTTGACGATCATATTGCAATACTGGTGATCATGGGAAAATTCAATACTAAAATTGATCATTTTGTAAGGTGTCTCAGTGATAGAACAGGTCTCTTATTTAACAGATCGCAATAGGCTTTCTCTACAGAGGAAATTTTTCCAACAAAGAAAGAATCTTTGAATCATTGGAACCGTTTAGATTACCATCCCGTTGCGTTCCTCCTAAATGTGGTCAACGTTGATTATTATTTTGTGCTTCATCTCACGTAACACTTTTCGAAATGAATTTTCATCCAGTTCGATTACTTTTCTTGTCCCCATCATCTCTAAAAACACGATGTTTTGATTTAAACCTCTGTGACCTTGTTTTTGTTGCATTAGTCTTATTCTTGTTGTGTTCATAATTTTGGAATAAGTAGCCGATAAGCGGCTTATTGGGAATTGGATTCTTTTATTTGATAATCTTCTGATCCTTAGAGATCTTAAACGAATATTGATAGTTTGGTATGTTTCATTTCTGATCTTATTTAATATTTTTTTTCTGTTTTTTTTTTTTTTAAGGAGAGCTTACACAAAACCGATGGGAAGAAAAAAATTGTGAAAAAATTACGTACAACAAATTTGAATGAAGGGAATTAATTAATATTAAATTTTAATTTGCAAGTCTTCAAAACATTCAAATTGGTTTGTGTGAATTATTTTCCAATTTGTGGGACTGAAAGTTAATTTTGATATTTTAAATCTTTTCAAGGACCTTTTTCATCTACATTCTCTCAAAATAGAGATTTCTTTTCAATAGTTTTCGTTATTATATATTAAAATTTGGAGAATCTTTGCATCAAATGTTCGTCAAATCATTATAAATCCTTAAATGTTCAGATTTCTATCTAGTCTTTGCTTTTTGAGGCTAGAATTGGTATAATTTTTTGCTGCAATACACAATTCCTGTTAGCTACAGGACTAGGAAATCATTTCACACAAAGGGAGCTACAGTGTGTAGTCACCACATATTATAATAAGTAATTTTTCTTTTCATCAAAACACACACAGATACACAGGTGTAGAAAAGATTAATGATATGTTTTTTCACAAATTCCTACTAAAATATGCTTATTTAAGAGGCATTTTATCAGACGTGATCCAAATTGCATTTGTGGTGAAAGGAAGTTATTTCAACAAGACACCTGTCAAGACACCAGTTTGATATATTTTTGCATTACAAATTAAAATTATTAATTAAAAAAAGATAGATTTGTTGTTGGATATTTTTTAAAACAAGGCAGACAGCTAAGAAAACACCTCTCAAAAACGTACTTGGTATCTAAATTTTCAACTCCCGCCAATTTATTGAAATATTTTGCTTTTATGCACTGTATGAGCTAATTATGGTGTGATGAAAGCACTGGAAATGATGAGATGAACTTGTTAGTTTTTTGTAAGTCTTTACTTTAGCCTTTCGACAATGGTTATTTGTTTATAGAGAGTTATTTGAAGGCTTAGAGGGGAAACTTATTTCAAGCTAAAAGCCCAGGGCTCCCTTTGCTGATAAGCAGGTAGACATGTATGTGTTGTAATATAAATTATACTATAGTTGCTAAGGGATGTGATGTATCCTGCTGGTATGTGCTACATGTAAGCCTTGGCAGGGAGAGGGGGGGGCACTGGGGATTTTTCCTTGGTGGGGCATATTACTGGGCATAACTGGCACAAGAAACTAGGGGGTCAGAGGCATTGCTCCTTTGGGAAATTCTAGGTATTCTAAGTATTCTGATCACTAAAATTTGGCAAACATCAGGATTTCATCATGCTCAACAAATTATAATTCGCAACAAATTTCCCATGCCTGTCATTTGATGCTGAAACAAACTGAATTGTCATGTGCAATTTGTCAGTCATTTCCTTGTGAGACTGTGGAGAATCGTGCAGTAATTTAAATCAATCAACTTACAGTGTATTGCTTGTATGCAGTTTATGATTATCTGGTCCATTAGGAGCTTATAGGGCTTAGCTTGCCACACTTAAGTTAATATCTCAACCTGCACAATTTTCAGTTGTTCCAAAGTTGAAAGTTGGAGGGACACATGCACCACCTCCCCCACCTGTAGTGCTACCCTTTTGTATTTCTTAAGTTCCTTAAATTCTATGAGACATTTTAGTCATGATTGAAAAACTTGAAAGCACTCTGGACAGTTTGAGATTTTTGGGATGGAATCTTTCTGTGAACCTAGCCAGTCAACCTGGCTGGGTACAATGAAAGTTCCAAAATGCATGTTTGTAAGACTTTTTTTTTCTTTTTGCAAAACATTTCAATGTAAACACTTGTGAAATATGATAAAATTTGGTGATTTACCTTTGGTTTTCCAAGGTTCTGAGCCATTCAAAACACCATCCAGTAATTTAGTGTAAATCTCACAATTTGGTGATAGTTTGATGTCTGTACAAGTTGTAATTATGGTAAAAAAAAAATAGACTAAAAAAAGAAAAAAAAAATGCATTCAGGCTGACCACAAGATGGTCCAGTTTAATTTGTTTTCTCTGATTCCAATTGTTTCAGACCTGAAAATTGTCATTATTTGTTTTGAAGCTGTTAGTGATGTTTTGATTTGAATTTTGAACACATATTTGATAAAATTAAAAAAAAAAAATCATCATTGTAATTTTGTTGTAGTGGATTTTCTGGTTGATATCCTCATTTAAAGTGAGGTGAATTATGGCAATCATAATCCTACACATAATGTTTTAATTAATATAGGTTAGATGGAGCTGCATTCAGATAGACTGTCTCGTTACAAAATTATACCCCAATTTTCACTCATCTGTAAGAATTTTTACACATTGGCAGGTCAGTTACATGTAATATGATTAGAAAACTTAGCTTCTTTATTTTAAAACAAGAAGGTGATTTTTCCAGCCAAAGGTTTTTTCTACAGGTTTAATCTCAAGTTCAGATTTTTATCTCATTTCTTTGAAATTATAAGAAAAGTAACCCCAAAACACTTTTGGTGTAATTGAAAATAAAAATAAATTGTCTTTACTTTTAATTAGTTTCTGTGGATTTTTTGGAATCCTTATCAGAGTAAAGGTTTCGTGTCAGCTACTAGGTGTCAAATCACGTCAGTGTCAGTGATATTTAATTTCAGCATAAATAACATAATCAGTAGCTGATCATTATTATAATGCAAGTGTCAAGTAATTACAGTCAAACTAAGTGAAGCATACCCCTCAAGATTACATTAATGAATTCATCAATTGGATATTGAACCCGCCAGTCGTTTAAAAAATGCAAAAAGGAATTGATTATTTGATTATTGAACCCACTTGCCATTTCACGAATGCAATAATGGATTGATTATTTGAATATTGAACCCGATAGCCATATTCGTTTTGAAAATGTGCGGATCATTGTTCAAATTAGAAGTCCGTTTCTGAAGTCCAATAAGATAATTGTACTATTTGACAAGGAATCCTGAAAATGAACAAACTGCACTGTAAAAACACTGCGAAAACAGTCAATAGCAAATATTAACGAAATAAAAAAGTCTTGCAATGGCTTCGCCCGTAAACTATTTTTTCGACCATAAATGCACACAAGAATTTCTACAAGTTTGTCAAGATTTAAATAGGCAAAAAAAGCTCTCGATAACATTCCATTTACAACATTTACAAGAAGTTCTACACAACACTCGCACTCACCTTTCACCCCATGTCTGACGCCACGTTAAAATAGTTCCGATCCATTATCATGTGTTCACATAATCCAATCAGAAATGGACTTCTGATTTGAACAATGATCCACACCTTTTCAAAACGAATACGGCTATCGGGTTCCATATTCAAATAATCAATCCATTATTGCATTCTTGAAATGGTTAGCGGGTTCCATGTTCAAATATTCAATTCGTTATTGTGCTCCTGAACGATTAGCGGGTTCAATATTCAAATAATCAATCATTAATGTCATCCTGAGGGGTACGCTTCACTTTGTTTGACCGTAAATGTGGTTTCCATCAAGAAATACCTAACTGAAGAACACTGGAGACTTAGGGGTAAAACTAATTGGGGAATTGTCTCCAAGTTTACTTGTAATTTATTATTTAATAGCTCATTTCTGGCCAAAGATAAATTGTAGCTTTAGACTGAATTCCCTTATCATGATAAATAAAAATTTTTGTGAACTATTGGTGATGTCTATATGGTGTCTGACAATTGGACTATAAACAAATATTTGATGTATATTTTCTCATTGAATTCATTTACCTGATTTTGCAGCCATTGATTTGAAGACACTACTTATAAATAACCAGCACCAACGTTAACTCACACCATCCTTTTTATGACAATTACTGTTAATTTGAATTGTCACCTAGTGGTTGTTGTTTACAAACAATCAATCAGTTTAATTAAATAATATGATTATATTAAGTATTATTTTTAAACTGGAAATCCGCAACTGTTTCAATTTTAAAATTGGCACATACAGTATGTTTTTATTAATTTACAGATTAAATGCTAGTTTGAAATTTTTTCATTTTGATTACCATGTTTATTTATTTTTAAAAGTGAAATCAGTAATAACTTGTAACTCTATAATTTGTCTCAAAGCCCCTTTTTAGTTGGTGCCAACTGCTAGAGAGAGATTTGAAGAAATCATCAGAAAGTGCCTTTAAGTTATTATTTTACTCATTGGTGTTTGGTTACTGCTCCTACATTCTTTTCAATGGAAAATACAACTTTTACCATGACACCAGTGACTGCTGGAAAGGTTAGTGTTCATACAGTACCAAATGGGGAGGGCTGAAATGACTTTTATTACACAACTTGGGCAGTCAGAGGGCCAATAACTAAAATCAACCAATCAAAATGTACTATTGCGGGTCAATATTCTCTCAGTATTGGATGGCACACTGTCCCGAATGGTCCCGAATGATACTGCACTTGTGTCCCTTTGAACTTCTGTCGTATAATAAATTTCTTATTAACCAAGCTTGCTCAGGACCGTACTGGAAGAATATCCGCCCTCTGTCTTTTTTGTACAGACCTTGCTGCGCTCAGTCCGTACTGTCAAGACCTTGGGCCGATATTCTCCCAGTACAGCCCTCACGCTTGGTTAATAAGATATATATAATTGTAACTGACCATTGACACCCCAAGATAAGAATGCATATTCTATGCATTTCTTATGATAATGAACGAATACAATAGGAGGATTTGTTGAACAATGAAGATCTTGCTGAGCTGATGATTACTGTATTTCCTTTCTTCTCTTAATTCTTATGTACTACTTGTCTTAACAGTAATAGTTATTACATGTATAAGGGTTTAAAAATGGGAGAACTTGAATTTGGACCACACTGGGGTCAGTCTCGAAAAGAACAATTTATCACTTCTAAAACTTAATTCAGATAATCTTAGGCCATTTAGGTCATTCTTTTTTATCAGAAGTGATATTACTTTTGATTTTATGCAGCATGAATGCATGACTAGCTATATAACAAAAGTCCTTGTTTACTAAATGTCTCCCCTATGATTTATATGCATCTTTATCTAGGTTGGTACAGAGGAATGCCTGTTCCTCAAGACATCTACACTCTATATATGGTAGAAGCTGGATTCTATTTTCATTCTGTATATGCCACACTTTTTATGGATCTGTGGCGAAGGGATTCTGTTCTTATGATTGCTCATCATATTCTGGCTAATTCACTCATTCTATTCTCATTTGCAATCAGGTAAGATTTAAAGTTATTAATAACCTTAGTTTGTAAATTAAAGTTAAATGCTCATGAACACAGTTCTTTTAATGGCACATGTTGCGAAAGTTGCTATTGGTTTGATTTGTGTAACCTTCATACATGCCATAGAGTCTGCAAAGCTATGAAAATATCCTAGTAATTGACTTATTTATAATAGTTAAGAACAGTTGATGGTGAATATAGGTTGATAGCTGCCCATTTGTGATTCTTTGTGAGCAAAAGACACATAGCTGGCCAGTGAAGAAAGTTTCCTTGTAATGAGAAGAAAACATGATGTTACCTTTCAGGTACCACAGAATTGGCATTCTAGTCTTATTTGTCCATGACGTAACCGATATTATACTTGAATTCTCAAAACTGTGCATAGCTTTCAAGTCACGTGGAGGAAAATACCATCTCCTACCAGATGTTATCAGTATAGTTGGATTTTTGTCTTTTGCGTTAGCTTGGTAAGCAAATTGAAATTAGTGTCAGAATTAAAGTCACAAAATTAATGTTTTAAGTTTACATCAAAGCCATGCTCTGAAATGGAAAACCCACCTATATATTTTGAGCTATTGTGTCAGGTTGGGAATGTCCAAGCCTCTTCTGTTGACTGTGTTTTGTTGTGTCAGCTTTCCACGCCTCTAATAACTCCATTTAGCTTAATGCATTAATCAAAATTCTGACGTTCAAATCCATTCTGGCCTTGGAAATTTAATACACTGTAACCACCTTCCATTAAGCATTTAGGGGATAGATAAGATATTTATTAAATTAAGTGTAGATGTATTCAATGTGTTTGTCTGTTGTTTCTTACATGACCTGTCTGGGTACTTTAGATTGAAACATGGCAGTCATACCGTTAGTGGGCTGGACTACAGATTAAAAGTTCCAGGTTTGCTGCAGACCTGGTTCAGGCACGAGTGTGTGATGTCCCTGCCCAAAAAAATCTCCTCACACAGTGCCTGTCTCCACCTAGGTGTATGGTAGTGTACAAGCAACTTTCAGGGAAAGCTGTCGGGAAATGCAGGGGCCCAACTGGAAATAAACTAGGATCCTATCCAAGGCGTGTAGCAATACTCATAGTTATTCCATGCTTAGTTCAAGACCAGGATAAGCTCCTTGACCAATGGGCCACATAAGCAGAGTCCAGACTTTTTTTCAGACTTTTTTTGTGTTGCATCCTAGGTTTTACTGTCGCCTTTACATCTACCCAACCAAGGTGCTCTACTCTTGTGGTTACATCAGTATGCTCATCACTCCTGAAGCCCCTTTGTACTTCTTCTTCAATGCCATGCTCTGGTTACTATTTTTGATGGACGTATGGTGGTTTCATTTCATTGTGTGGCTCATCATTCGTATTGCTATTGGAAAAAGCCATGGTGTGGAAGACACTAGAGAGATTCCTAATGATTCTGTGAAAGATGAAGGCCACAAAAGAGTAGCAAATGGGAAAGGGTTACAAAATGGAGAGCTACATAACTGTGTAAATCACAGCAAGGCCACACTTAAAACAGGTTTGTGCTAAGAATAATTTTTTTAGAGAAACCTTTTAAGTAGACAAATTCTCAGTAAGTTGTGTGCTTTCTCACAGGAGAATACAATGGTCTGCCTCTTTTTCCCATTTGAGAAAGAATTGCATAAATATGATTTTTATAATGTGCACTTAACATTACACTGCAACATCCTTTGCATGTGCAGAGATGGTGCATTTCCTTCCAACCTTAGACATAGCCTACTGTGCCTACCTCCACTCTTAAGGTCTACATCTGATCTGAATTTTTTGGGGGAATTCTTATCCATGCATGATACACAGTTATTGAGTTATCATGTTGACTGTTTTTTGGGTGGGACACTTACAGTACCTCTTTCCAACCCAGAGTACAGATCAGGACTCACTATCTGTCATGGAAACATGAAGAAAATGTTGCAAGAATATAGGGAAACGAAGGGGTTGGTTACCTCCTGTTGAACAGCATCCTGTAAAGGGGAGATTAGCAACACTCCTGATCACTTTGTGCCCCTGAAGCTGGGATGAACGGCAGCAGTGTGGGCCCCCTGGTTGGTACTAGGTGTCTTTACTTTTGCCTGAACACTCCCTTCATGACTGCAGACTAACATTACTGCATTTATTGCCCATGAAGCAGTCATGTCAAAAAGTTGTGAGTAATGGTCTGTAGATTTCAGAATCATTACTTCCTCAAGTGGTACAGTTGGAAAAGGTGTCTTCCTAAAGAGTGTCCTTTTTTTTTACCTGAAAAAGAAAAGTTATAGAGGGTGGAATACATCAGTGAAATGGCATGTGTATAATTGTTATTTATAGCTCTGACAGACCTGCTTTGCTTTTCCTCTCTTTGCAGCTGGGCAAAGGAAGTTCAACAGAGAAGAAACCAACATAGGGGAACCACACAAAAAACATTACACACAGAAAGAAAATGATGAGTCAGGTTTCTGCCGTCGGCAGCCACGCACCAAACCAGCTAATTTATAGAGCGAATGTAGCCATGCACTTAATCCATAGACTGGATCACATGATTTTGGAATAATATTATGCTTGAAAAAGAACTTTAAAAGCAGCTAGCTGTAATTTAGATAATGATTTATTTATTTATTTTATTTATTTATTGTCATTATAATAAAATAGGGGCCAAGAACATGTTTTAGAATTTCAATTTTTAAGAATTTATTCATAAAGGAGAAAGTCATTCTTTAATTAATAAGAGATAGACATTGTTCCTTGCAAAGCACTAGGCAGTGGATTAATTAGAAATTATTGACATTATCAATTTATTCCCTTATATTTATTTACACATCAATGGCCTATTCATGGCTAGGAATTTTCCTTGCAGTACAAATTATTTACTTCAATTGTATGGTAGCATGCCCATGAAGAAGTAAATCACCCTTAAGTTATAGGTACATAATGTTGCTTGCAAACTGGTTTTATCCAAAATTGTTGATACGAGTTTTAACCTACTTATGGCCTTTTCAAAGCCAAAAACATTTACCTTCTAGTTTTCATTTTATTCTAGGAACTTATTCATTAAGGAGAAAAATGTATGTTAAATTTTCTATGAATAGATATTGTTTCATGGAAAACAGGTGGTAGCAGTATATTTTCTTATTATGATCTAATAATGGCCTCTTCACACCAAGAACTCTCTTTCTAGTATTTTAATACATTTTTCATTTATCAATGAAGAAGAAAATTGTACTTTGATTATACATAGACTTAGTTAAAGAAACTGCAAAAGAGATTCGGTTTTGCTTCATTTTTCTAACTTCCCTATACATGTGCAATAATAGTCTTTTCAAAGTTAAGAACATCCTTTCTAGTATTTTAATTTATTGAGAATTTGTTTAATTTAGAGAGGAAACTCTTGCGTTGGTCACAGACATTCTTCCAAAATGGAACGATTTTATTCATTCATTTATTTGTCTTTCTATTTATTACAAGCCAACTGTTATAAGTCGTATTGATGTTTGTTTTTCCTCCTTGCCCTATAATCACATCTCCAGAACTTGAAAGAAATTTATCTTTAACTGAAGCAAAATACGTTATTTAACACAGCTCAGACAAAATGCTGTATTTCATTTATTTCATCAATTTAGTTATTTATATATTTATTTATTCATTGTTAATACGATTTTATCGCTGACTTTGATTTCATGTTCGTTCTTTGGTGCATATGATATCACACGTATTTCTGTTTATTTATTTGTGGCTGTTTATGCTTACAAAGAAAATCATTGGACCAGGTTCAAATACTAGGTAAGGTTCAAAGTTCAATGGAGTCATGCCGGGACAACTTAGAACCCAGACATTGGGAAACTTTTTTTTTTCGGATTAGGTCTTGGCCACTAACTGAAGGTCGTCTTCCAACAGTATTTATTTTATCAGATGCATCACGGTAACTTTATTTTTGCTTGTGAAGAATGAATTAAAAAAGTGAATTTAACCGATATGTTTGGGATTTGCCAACAACCGAGGGTTTGCCGCTGCTCAATTAGTGTGAACTGCTCGTCTAATTCTTCCGTTGATTAGTCTGCTTTTGAAAGGAAATTTTGCGCGACGACAAGATATCGTGGATTCCCTGGAAGCTGGGGTGCGCCAGTTCTGCGTAATGTCTTAAGAGAAAACGCGGCATTTTCAATACCCTTCATAAAAGGACGGAAGGTCATTTACCTGCGTTTACCTTATTGTGCATACAGTTCTTGGATAAAGAAAATCATGGCGAAAACATCAGTTGTTGCCTTTGGAACTACGACTTTGTTTTAGATTAGTATGAGGATGACACGGAAATGTTTCCGGCTGGGTTTCTGGCTGCCGGATTAATATTCTTTTGTCTACATTTAAATTAGCCCTACTGGCCTTGTTCTCCAGTAAAAAATTCAAAAGAATACATTATCTCAAGCGAGGCCAGAAGGGCTAATTTAAATTTAAACAAAAGAATATTAATTCGGCAGCCATCTATAAAAGTGGTCTATTACTCGATAACTTTTAAGCCGAGGGAAAAATTGACTGATTCCTGAAGAAAACATGTATAAATACAGATTTATTTTTTAAAAAATATTAACAGAATATGTTGAGGGACGGCCCTTATTAAGTCAACAAAAAACTAGCAATAACTCTAAGTAACCTGACCGAGAGGGAACTACTCTTCTGTATTCATTCCTTTATATTCGTTTAAAAATTATGAATAAAGTGGAGATAGAAACAGATTTTCCTTGCATCCTCACTATGTAAAATATGTGGGAGAAAATAAGGCATTTAAGTTTAAGTTTAATTTAAGTTTAATTCATTCGCCACAGGAATGGCAGGAGAAAGGAACAGAATTTTCGTTCCAATTGACACCTAACCCCTTTATTACCCACCCATCCCACCCCGGGGAGGACATCCATCACACAGTAATCTCGTGTGTGGGAAATTAACGTCTCCTACCCCAACCCTGCAGGAGACGGGACCTCCATTTATCGTCCCTATCCGAGAAGACTAGAAAGTCTAACCATTAATTTGCAGATATTATTACAAAGGCAGCACATTCTTCTCAGTTAATTAAAGACCACGAGAGTTGGCCACAACAGTCCGGCGCTCTACCAATTGAGCTAGCCGGGAGGCAAGTACAAAGTGAAGCAAGTACATCTATTTCATAGATGTACTTGCTTCACTTTGAGGACAAGTGGGTAAGGGCTTAATTAGAGAAAAAGAGTGCCTAATACAAAGTGGAAATTTAGTCCAGCTTCTTCAAGGAAATAAGGTAGCAGATATGAATGAATTATCCTGGGAAGGCAGGACCAGGTCCACCCGGTGCAGCCGTACCCTTTTCAACCAGAAACTTGAAAAATATGCATAGCTAAACGAGTTTTGGTCCAGCGCAATCAATTTACTCGCGTATTCTACAATGAGTATGAGCAACGAGTACTAAGAAAATGAATAAACGAAAAGGTGGTAATTTCGAGACGGTGGGGAAAAGTTTTAAAACAAAAAGCGGGTATTACAGATTTCTACGTCAACTTACAACATCCGATTTTCATTTTAGTTTCAAATTTCCTCGTTCAGAGAATCGAAAACAGAATTCCAATTCATTTTGTACCCTATGTTTTAAGCTATAGTGCCAAAAACAAGTTTGAATTTCGCTTTCAGTTTTCGTATGGCACTGGCAAACGGAACGTGTGTTTTATTTTCTGTCATAGGAAAACGGTTTTTCAGTTTCGTATCGTATTCCGGCTATCTTTAAGACAGGGCTCGAATTTAATTTTTAGATTACTAACCCTTCGAGTTAGTAGACATCTTTTTTACTAACCAAATTATAAATTAAAGTTTGGTGTCCAAGCCCACAAGTTACGATATCTCAAATATTGAACATTTTGTTAATGACAACTAGGACAATTAAACAGTTGCTGAAATTGCATGGTGACCTTTAAAACGTTGACAATTATGCACTTATTTTATTTCCCTCTCGTTTACCATAATTAAAGAACTCTGCATAATTCAATAACGAACTACCAGAAGCTCATGAACAATAATTTTCAAGCGAATATGGATTCGCAACGTGGCAGATCCAATAAAGTTGTGTCCAGATCCCCACATTCGACACAAATTTGCATCCATGGCCTTAGCACTCAAAATGGCTGTAAAGCTCGATTCGATCTCAAAGACGGCAAGAACAAATTGTTTTAGACAGAAAACAAGCTAATGCAAGTAAATAACACATAAACCGTCCCTAAAACATTATTTATTGTGTAAAGGTTATTTCCATAACATAATTTAAATATGTTAGAAAATTTTACTAACCATGTCGGGTTAGTTGGACACATTCTTAGTAACGCAAAGTTGAAAGTTACGAACCATTGGTTAACGGGTTACCGTTAATTTCGAGCTCTGCAAGAACCTAAAAAAAGGACTGGGTGACCATGACTTACACGAAAGCCTGAAGAAGCATAGACTGTTCCTAGCTGTCAGTTAGTGGAAAACGACAAACGGCTGTTGTCAAGACAACGGCTTCGTAATGAACGCGCGTTAGTGGGCGGAAAAACAATTCTTACAGGCTTTCTGTGCTATTTCTTGTTTTCCTGATCTTCAACATATTTCGCACACCTGCTCTTTTCCACTTACCGTGAGGCTAAAGCGAACTATAGTTACCGCCCCTGCCATTGGAAGGAATCCCATTCCATCCTTTACAACCTCCCCTCCGCCCAATCCCCCTCCTTTACAACCTCCCCCCCGCCCAATCCCCCTCCTTTACAACCTCCCCCCCCCCCGCCCAATCCCCCTCCTTTACAACCTCCCCTCCGCCCGACCCCCCTCCCTCTGTATTGTATCACGTAGCTATGTGAAAGAATTTTTAAACCTTCCAATATGGTGGCTCAATCCGGAGTCCGGCATACTCTAATATACATCAACCAGACCGTTGTGTTCTGCTTAAACATGTTTTCTTTTAGTCTGCTTTTACTCTATAGTAAATATAAGATGAGTACACCCCTGCCTGTTTCAAAATTCTGGCTTAAATGCTCTATAAAGGTAACGGTAAATTAACATCTTCTATTTTTTACTGATCTCGACATACACTGACGGTTTGTCTGAGAGACGTTTCCCAACGTCAGTGTCTTTTTAAACCTTTGGTCATGTGGCTTCCTTTTATTTGAACCAATCTCTGATAATCAGTAGTCCTTAATTCAACCGTGTTCTTGATCTTGCAGTACCAATAAATTTTAAGTTATAGTATTTTGCCACACACAGTCCTACAACTTGCTACTGTGGATGGTCTGATGCCAATTTAGCGGTGAGTTGTCGTTCCAGTTCTAACTGTCGTTCCTGTGCTTCAACTTTGTTTCGTTCTTCTTTCTCCTTTTGTGATTTCAGTTTCATCGCTCTCTTCTAAGAATGTAAATAAACACAAATCATCTTTTTTTTAATCTGCAATAAGTTGCATAATTTACCCAAACCCCAAACATAAAAGCATGACCAAATCATCATTGCAAGTTCTGTATGGCTTCTTTCATATCCCCTTCTACATGTAACCGTGCAACACTTGTGGTACAAAACAACACCGCTCAATGCTACGTACTCTAAGCAGACTAAAATTTCTAGCTAAGACTTTCAAAGAGAGTCCATTACAATGATTGCTAAGTCAGTTACTTTACGGCCTTAGGTGTTGGTCCATTCAAGGACTTAACAGCTAAGTATTATTCAAAAGTTATGCCAGCTCTAAAGTGTGGTAAATATTCTGTTCATTTCATAATCTTACCAGGTTGAATTTTAGCCAGGAGGAATTATATTTACTAATTTACTCCAAGATTTTAATCTCAATTTTTTGCACTCTCTGCCAGACATATTTACTGTTAAACAAGGTAATTTCAACTCTACAACATTGATCTTAAACCAAGCAATATCCCCTAGTTGATGTATTTTTTGTCATCCCAATTCTGTACAAGAGTTTATTGACCAAGTAAATTTGTGACACAAAATTCTTTTTTTTTATTGATTTCACCAAAAACGATCTTTTTATTATAATGCACAATACAGGAATCTATGGATTTAACCACTCCTTTATTTTCTATTATACCATTTACAATAATTTCATTACAAGCTTTTGGGAAGCGGGGTGGTAGCTGCACAAACTATTCTTAGTGGAAGGTTTTTCAAGAAGCAAAAGGTTTTAACAGAGTTGACCTAGAAAATGATCCCGAGAAGGTGTGGTTAACAAAAGGAATTCCTTTCCCTTCCATGTTCCTTATCACGTGATATCTTTGAAGTACAAATGGAGCGAAACCTTAGCCTTCAGCCCCTGAGCTGGCTACAACACAGATAAAACTGAAAAAATTTACAAACTTTGTTGAATGCTGAACCCTAATATAACAGCTAAACTGAGTGAATCCATTCTCCGAGTCAAGTCCGAGCCCGAGTCATGTCCGAGTCAGAGGTCAGCTGTATACCTTTTTTCAGTCAGACCACGAGGTCTTTGTCAATTAGAATGGCGTGTGGCAAGTGCGAATTTTTTAAAATCATATGTACATCTTCAATGAGTTTACACATGATTACATATGCGCATAGTTAGTAGAGGGGGACTACTAACTATGCGCATATGTAACTATGCGCATATGTAACTACTAACTATGATATGCGTAAGCACTGTTCTTTTCAGCTAAATTAGTAACAGAAATCTTTTTTTAACTTTGACTTCTGTAAAGATGTAAAGGGCAGCGAGGAAAAGCTCAACCTCAAGGTGAGATCGAGTCTGTTGTTTATTTCTTAGCCCTCTTAGGGGCTTTTCTCCAACGAAGTTATGTCAATATGGTTTTTTACTCTCTACTTTACAGCTTCCCGAATATGTGGTCGATCAGACCATTAAAAATGACGAAAAGAACAGTGACGAAAAGGTCAACCTCGATGTTAGAGTCTGTTGTTTATTTCTTAGCCCTGTTCTGATCGAGCTTTTCTCCAACAAAGTTAAGCTCACTATTTTTTTTTTTCACTCTCTACAGCTCCCTAAATGTGATTGATCTGTACCATTTAAAAAAACCACTGACTCGGTCACTTGACTTGGACTCGGATTTGATTCGGACTCAGAGTTGACTCGGTGATCCCGTAAACACCAGCTAAACTTACTCCATTTTTCACATGTACTTCAGAATCAGATGAAACAATTCCTGCTGCTAATATTATACGTTAAAAGTGCAAGTTATCACAAAATCTCTTTTTCTCATTTGCGCTTTCTCTAAATATGCCCACCTGACTAAAACTTATGGAAAGCACACATACAATCAAGGTTATTTGATTCTCAAGGTGAACCAAAAATAACCATTATCAAAATGATTTTTTAAATGCAAGAATCAACAAATAACAAGAGCTTAATTTCACATCACTAGGGAGAAATTCCTCATTGGTCGTTCGGGGGAGTAAAAGGATTGAATTTGAAAAAAAAATAAACAAATCACACAGACAAATACACAAGTATAGTAGAAGGGTATAAATCTTACTCAGATGTACTAATATCTGTAAAAATCAACAATTCTAGATCTGTACAGACTATCATTTCCCCAATATTTTGAGTTGGCCATTGACTTGAAATTTTTGGCATTAACTATTTGAAGTCACATTAACTTTCTAACCATAACCTAGCACAAGAGTTACAGTTCATGATAACAGATTTTAAGCTTTGGCGAGAATCTTAGGGAAGGGTAAATGGTATTAAATGGAATATAAAGCACTCCTGACCAGTGTTTTTCTTACCTGCAATCTGACAACCCTGTCTTCAATTACATCCATATCATGTTGGATTTTAGTGAGCTTGGAATGATAAGTTCGAACATAAGAAAGCTGAAAGGCAAGATATATCAGCTGAGATTGTATAACCAGTAATTAAAAAGTTTAAATACAGTGAGAAATCCCTCTTTCTTCAATGAACAGGAATTTTTTTCACAAATTCTTTTGGAGCCCTGATCTGCTCTTGTGACACAAACTGATGATCTTAAAACAAGAGGGCTGCACTATGGCTATTTTTCTCGTAACAGAAGTTCTTGTAGATAGAACAAAAAAGACATTGCAAAACAAACTTTATAAAGAGATCAACAAAGACTAGCAACAGCTTTCCATGAAACATACTATAAGGAAACAAGTCAAGTAGGTCACAAGCATCATAAAATTCAATTTACAAAATAGGTTTATAATAAAACGGATATTACCTTAAAGTGCTACTGAAACGAAATTTTCGTATCTGAAATATTTGCTCTAACCTGTAGTGTTGAATATGCTGATCATCATGAGATAATTTGCTTTGGCCAAAAAGAAGCGAAAGATATCTTTTTTAACCGTTCAAATCCAAAATTTTACACAAAATCATGTCCGGGCCCTGGTACCGAGCGAAATGGATTGATGACGTCACTGGTTGTGTTCACTCCGATCGCGTGGTTTATTTCACTCACTGTTTGTTTGTATTCGTGGGCGAAGGAGATGGCAGATATTGAAGTTTTGTCAAGTGAATCTTCTTCTGAACGAAGCGAAGTTGTCTCCAGTAGCGAAGAGGAAGATGGTGGCGTAAAATGGGGTTGACAGGCCTACACGACTCCCAAGCGTGTGTTTAGAGTAGCCTATTCAAAGTTTAGTCCTCACGAGTATGTCTTTGAGCGACCGCCCTCTTTTGTAAGATACGAGCGGCGGATTTTTGTATAGTTCGCTCAGTAGTGGTTGTGTTTCTATTAAATGCCAGTTTTTCATGAGAATTTGCTTTATGTGTGGCACTGAGTACGCACATCAGGGATTGCGTCTTTTTCGAATCGTTCGCCTTTGTAGATGTACAGCTATTTTTTTGACTGTCTCGATCGTTAAGTTGTCTTGATTGCTTTCAGCTTGCGCCACGCGCACTGATTCGATCGTTCTACAGTTCTTAGTGTTCAGTGTTCCAGCCGCTTTGGCTCGTTTTCTTTTCTTTATTTCGGTATGAAAACGACCGATTTCACGTTCATAGAAGCACATGATCGCCTTTACTGTTTCTTGCTCCGCGTTGTTAAGGATTTGCTTTATCTCATTTTTGAAATCCTCGTCCGCTCTTATTTTAGCCCTCGCCTTATATTGTAGGGGCTCTGGGCATGTTCTGCTAGGCATTTGGTACAGAGGGATTTGTTCGTTATCCTCAGACTTGCCGAGTAGATCATCTTGAGTGGCGGTGTCGTATGAGGCTTCCATGTTTTCTTCATTCTCTGAATGGCATTGCTTTGGCCCGGGGCGTTTAGTAGCCCATCTGCAGTTATAATGCCTTTCGACATTTTCTGTAGATGGTCAGGCAAGACCGCGGTTTCGATCCTAATCTTGTGGATCTCGTCAGTTACCGATTAACTAAATAGACTGGTAGAGATTCGTTCTCGGTATCAGTCGGGAATTTTGCTCGCTATCCAGGCGAACCTCTCACAGATAGCCAAGATGACGATGTGGCCGCCGATGAATAAGACTAGGATGGCATTTTGCCCGAAATCCTCTTTTTCGGCCTCCCAACATGCAAGCCACACTCCATGCTTTTACCCTTCTTTCACAGAAGTACACAACCAGTGACGTCACAGGGCTGTTTTGGCCGCGCCAAGATGGCCGCCAATTTTGATCTCAGCCGGTCAACTTCGAATGGTTAAAAATGTACTTTCGGCTATGCGTTGGCTCAAAAAAAGTACAAAGCGTTTGCAAATAACGTTCAAACTCTATTATTTTGCAAAAATCTCGGATATGAAAATTACGTTTCAGTAGCACTTTAAAATAAATATTATTTGTGCAAACTCTGTTTCATAAGAGAAAATTTACTGTTGCAAAATTTGGGTAAGAAGCCAGGACCCTTTACTTCCAAAGACCTCAGTGGTTTTCATATCAACTGATACTTGATCCTAAATTTGGTGACATGCCAAGTTCCCTCCTGGGCACAGTAAGTCTCCTATTTTGACTACCACTTTAGTTACTAATGAAAATGATATATTGCTATTTTGTATTTTAATTGTATTTTTATATAATACACATCTAGTGTTTAGGACCTCTATGTAAACCACTATTGTGATGCAGCTTCCTAATAAAAGATTGATATTATTATTAGGAGAGTACTAAAAATTTCATTTTTGCTTTAAATTACTGGGTTAAAAGCAAAATATTCATTACCATGACCAGGAGGTTTCTTGCTGAATGACATTCTGCAAACTTTGCATTTTCCTGTTGCATAGTTTCAATTAAAATTCCTTGATTTTGTCTGAAATAAAGATAATTTAAAAGAATTTCAAAAGTAGATAGCAAATGGCAAATGATAATGGACTTGCAAATTATAGTGAACAATTTATCTTAATATATAACATACAATGGACCCTTGCCTTGCAGAAAATCACTATAATTACAGACATCCCACTATTATATTGTGGACAAGAGCCTGCCTCCCTTGAAATGCATAGAGAAATGACTGAAACAAACACCCATTCTTATGAACTCTCGATATTATGGAAATGCAGACACTTTCATGCCCTCCCATTTCATTTCATTTTATTTCAACAATTTTATTGGGTTTGACTTCTAAAAAATAAAAAATGAGAAAAAAAAAAAAAAAAAAAAAAAACACAACAGTAGCACTTAGTACAATATTACAAAGACCCAAAAGGGGGGGGTGCGAATGGGAAGTGAGGCCCATGTGAGGCACTCCCCTATATTAAAAAGTAAATAAATAAATTAATAAATTAATATAAAGGACAGTTTTGTAAAAAAAAAAGGAAATACAATAGTTAGCGATGGCAGGGGCAGGTTCTGATCAAGGTCCAGGTACAGACCTGTGTAAAATGCATCAAAAGAGGTCCGAAGTACTTAAGATGGGACGTAATAAAATTCCCAGCACATTTCACTCTGTTTTTCTTTCACAATGACAGACACTTATCGTAAGAACTTGGTCCAAAACCTTGACTCACAAAATATAAAGCGACACAGCTACAATAAAGGAAAATAAAGAAACCGTTCTTCAACTGGGTGCGAACATGAGAATTTCCTGCTTACGGCTGGATCTTTTCCAGTGTTTCAGGCCACGTTAGAAACTTAAAGTTTGCATAGTTATACATTATTATTTCAAATGTTTAAAGACAAAACCATTTTTTTTTCTCTCATACCCTGCTATCATGGACTCTCACTGTTACAAATGCTAAATCTCCCCCAATAGTGTCCACAATGATGGGAGTCAACTCTAGGTATAATTATAATCTAACTGTCAGAGTCAGAGTTGGTAAGAAGAAAAAAAATATGAAAGGTTCTTTTAAACAGAAAAGACACTGAATTACTTATTTTTTATTTTCTTCCTTTCTCTCTTAACTTGTGAAATATCTGCTCCACAATTCCCAAACAAGGAAGATTCTGTTATTATAAAGGTCTACACTATTTTCACAGCTATAATTTGAATATATCAACAAAGTTGAAATGGTAAAAGCATTAGCCCTTCGCTCTGACGAAGGGCTAACGCTCGAAACGTCAGCGTTTATAATCATAACAGTGGCCAATTTACATTTCAACTTTGTTGATATATTCAAATTATATCATTACCCCCACCAACGCAGCCCCAAACAGTTTCTTTAGAAACTATCAGCCTATTTTCACAGCTGTCAAGCATCAGGCCACATTAAAAAGTGGTTGTCTCTTGAACACCCAGACTCAACAAACATACTGTTTGCACCACACCTTGACCACAGAGGAAGCACATTTATATAACCTAAACTCAAAGTAAGCTTGCAACACAAAAATAGACCATGAAAAGACCAAGAAAGAGAAAATCAGGGACTGTTAATACTACAATTCAATCAGGAAAAGATATAAAGAAAGCTATCATGGACTCTCAATATCACTGGACACTAAATCTCCTCTTTCCCCTCAGGAAAAGATTTAAAGAAAGCTTGCATGGACCCTCACTATTAGACTCTAAATCTACCCTAAATGGTGTCCACAATGACGGGAGTCAACTGTAGGTACTAATCCAACTGTCAGAGTCAGTCAGAAGAAAAAAACATGCAAGGCTTTTTTAAACAGACAAAGACACTGAATGACTCATTTTTTATTTTCTTCCTTTCTTTGCACTTGTGAAATATCTGCTTCACAATTGCCCAAACAAGGAAGATTTTGTTATCAGGAAGGTCTAGTAAACTGTTTTCACAGCTGTCAAGCATCAGGCCACATCAAAGTGTGGTTGCCTCTTGAACACCTGACCCAACAAATACACTGTTTGCACCACACCTTGATCACATAGGAAGCATGTTTATATAACCTAAACTCAAAGTAAACTCACAACACAAAAATAGACCATGAAAAGATTAACAAAGAGAAAACCAGGGAAAGATAATATTACAATTCAATCAGGAATAGATTTAAAGAAAACTTATCTACTGTTTACTCTATAATTTATATTTAACACCACAGGTAATCTTGGACCATCTAAGAATCCAATGTCCAACGAATGAAATCCTGACTGCTAAAATTCACACCAGCAGTTAACCCTTTAATCCCCAAGATCTAATTATTAATCATCGACTCTAGCTGCTACACATTTTCTCATAGATTAGTCACAGGAGGCCCACACAAGCGGCGTGTCTGCACAGAGGGCCCACACAAGCGGCGTGTCTGGTAGTTTGTTCGAAATATATAAAGAAATGTATGGGAGAATATTGAAGAGTCCTAATATCGTAAACTTATATAGAGGATTGTCTATGTTAAGGCTCAAAATAAATGTAAACCTACCTCACTTGCCCTGTATTGTCGTTTCTGTGGTTCTAAATGACGAATTTGAGCGATTTGGTAGATTTTGCGTTGACTGTTACTCTACTGTATAAGAAGGAGACAAGGGTGGAAAGCTCATTTTCAACTGCTCCATTTTCGAAGCTGATTTTCACCCAGAAATTAGAATCGCCCGGCTTCCCAATCAAACGCCAGATAGACCAAAAGGTTGACGCTTCTCCTCCTGTCATTCAATTAAAGATCCATTCAAAATCCAAGCACTAACTGCCAAAAAACTTTCGAGAAATGAAGCTTTCCAAGCGATCGGCATCCGCGGCACAGATTTGGTGTGCCAGGGAGCAACCGTCACGCTGTTTGCTCCACGCTGATTGGATGATAGTAAACAATGCCCTGTTTCAAATGCCTCATGTGAGAGGGGAGTCAGGGGCATATTCGCGCCAGTGATTCATCTACTGACTAGCCTGGTGTGAGGTTTATGGCGCATGACGGAAACCCTACACGACCTCAAACCTCTTTGTTCACGTAACCCAATGAGCTCTGAGAGGATACTTGTAAATATTTTCAAATAACGGATTGAGCTGAATGGTAAAGAGAAGGAAGGGTTGAACTGGCAATGTTTTCTGTGTTAAGAAAAATGATAACTGAAGGTTACAAAACATCACAGGGTAAATTAACTTTCTCCAAGACGGGTTACGCGAACAAAGAGGTTTGAGGTCATGTAGGGTTTCCATCATGCGCCATAAACCTCACACCAGGCTAGTCAGTAGATGAATCACTGGCACGAATATGCCCCTGACTCCCCTCTCACATGAGGCATTTGAAACAGGGCATTGTTTACCATCATCTAATCAGCGTGGAGCAAACAGCGTGACGGTTGCTCCTTGGCACACTAAATCTGTGCCGCGGATGCCAATCGCTTGGAAAGCTTCATTTCTCGAAAGTTTTTGGCGGTTAGCGCTTGGATTTTGAATGGATCTTCAATTGAATGACACGAGAAGAAGCGTCAACCTTTTGATTTATCTGGTGTTCAATTTGGAAGCCGGGCGATTCAAATTTCTGGGTGAAAATCGGCTTTGAAAGCGGGGCGGTCGCAAATGAGCTTTCCATCCTTGTCTCCTTCTTATACAGTAGAGTAACAGTCAACGCAAAATCTACCAAATCGCTCAAATTCGCCATTTAGAACCACAGAAATGACAATACCGGGCAAGTGAGGTAGGTTTACATTTATTTTGAGCCTTAACATAGACATTCCTCGATATAAGTTTACGATATTACAACTCTTCAATACTCTCCCATACATTTCTTTATATTTCGAACAAACGACCAGACACGCTGCTTGTGTGGGCCCCCTGTGGATTAGTTTGGAGAATTCGTTGTTTGATCGAGGTAACAACTTCTACAGTGGAATCCCGATTTCTCGAACCTCCAGGGGAAACACCAATTGGTTCGAGAAATCGGGAGTTAGAGAAATCGGGCCGGGGATGAAATTACAAATGATGCAAATCCAAGGGAAACAAGGTTTGGTTCGAGATAACGGGAGGTTAGAGAAACCGAGGGTTCAAGAAATCGGAATTCCACTGTACCTGGTAAGTTTGAGTACTCTCATTACCTGTCTGCTGGATAACGTATGGATATCATAGGAAGAAGTTACATGTTAATCACTTCTAGGAATAATAAATCCCTTCCCCTGCAGAAGCTCCCAACTTGAATTTTTATCACCTATTTTCCATGGCCGCTTTAAGGCGCTAGCATAATGTAACATATTCTTTCCTGCAAAAGTTAAGTAGATCACAAACGAACACCAACATAAATTTCGCATCCTGCAAATTATCACATGAAAAAATCAACTATTGTCTAACTAAAGCTTGACCTTACGTTAGTTCCCCAAGGCGTTCCTTAAGATTCTCCAAACTGGGAACGAAAGCATCCAGAAAACCATCAGTCAGAGTTTCTGTCAGATTGCTTTCGCTGTGATGATTTTTCTCTCTAGTCTCCGAATCTTTAACCGCACAGTTATCACTCATCTTTCTGAAAACAGTAATTCAATGTTTTGCTCGATCCTCCTGAACGAAAGCAAAATCGATTACCTTCCGACAACTAGCGACTGGGAACCGAGACAATATTGACGATTACGAAAATGTCTTAATAAGGAGTGTTTACGATAACCCGCTGACCATTTACAATGGTGCGAAATTTCGAAATCGTTACAGAATCGTGACTTGTCTTGAATATTTTGAGGGGCCATGGAGGACCGGATTCTACCCGGCAATTGTGAAAATATTTACTCGTTTTTATGCTCCTTTTTATGGCACTGTTAATATTCTACTTCGTCAGATTTTTAGCGCCATGTCCGATGTGTCACCCTTCGGTGAGCGAGTCGAATTGAGGCGCCGACAAGGGTCATTTTCGGTCAGGAAAAACAGTTGGAAAGATTTGCAGGTCGCCGTGAAACAAACTAAATCTTTGCAACAAAGTCTCGTAAATCGAGTACCGCATTCATTCACATTTTGCGACAACAAGTTATATTTTCTTGCCGTTCCGTTTGGAAGCCGCGAGAACACAATCCACTATGTCGATCTGCCTGGACAACACAGTTCGCCCAATGGCGAGAAAGAAAACGATTTTTCTCCTCTTCCGTGGAAACCTCTGCTTGACTCGTTTAAGATCAGTCGTTCCTTTTCGGGATATTCAAGGGAAGAACAGTTACTGCGGGAGAGGAAACGCCTTGGAGCATTTGGAATCACCGCTTACGATTTCGATGAGACATGTAGAAGGTTCATGTTTTCTGCGTCAAGTAGTTTGTATACGTGCACAGATTGGCGAGTTGACGAAGAGGTAAGCCCAACTTTACAGACTATATTTAGTGGTAAAGCGTTATGGTTACATTGCGTGGTTTTCCAATACAACGAGATCGAACGAAGGTTTTGGGTTCCTTTTAAATAAATAGCGTGATCTCGGGATCTTGGGAGTTTGTAGTTATTGCATAACATGGAAAAAAAGAATTGGTGATTATTTGCGATCTTCAATTTATTTTCAATTAAAGCATGGTAAATGAACAGAAGTAAGCCCAGACTTTAGTTTCAAGTGTTCGTCTGATCAGTAATTGAGCACGCGAGTGATTAATTTAATCTTGTGAACTTGATGTTGTAATATTTACTTAGTCTGCAGTCAAGGTGAAATCACAAGTTATTTCGTTTGTTTTAGCGTTCGTCGCCCAGCTGGTTGTATGAAATGACAAAGGATAATGTTGCATCACCCCTCCGTCTCTCATATTCTGTAAAATTAGTTCTGGCTCTTTGTTTAGTAAAACAAGGTCTTCTTCGTGAATTAATTAAATTTAATACTTGCTTGACCGGGTTAATTATACAGATGACCCGAGAGATTCCCATCTGCAGAAAATCACCCTCCTGATTCTGGTAAAATTATTTTTTGCCAGAATTTCTTGTGTGTTATAGGGTCTTTGTGATGGGAGAAGGATGCTCAAGAAACCAAACAAATTTTACATTTGCCAGTTAAAGTTATGTTTTGAAATTCCATAGCGACCACATTTAGAGATTCAAGTCAGAGAGAAATTTAACCTTTTGAAAATTGTCTTCAAATGTGTTAAAAATGCAACCACAGCTGTCAACATTTTATAGTTGCTTAGCAACCTGACCAGTAACCTCTGACAAAAGAAATCTTAAACTTCCTTCCTTTTTATTACAATTTTTTGGTGTCGATCTGTTGGAACAACCAGGAGCTTCACAGAAAGGAATATTTGATTCCAACAATTTTTTTTTTGCAATAACAAACTGGAACAACAGTTCTTAAGAAGTTCATGATGTTGTGTTGCACACATAGCCAGGTCACTCAGTTTTTTTCTCGATGGCTGCATTAATTGTTGAATTTTTTAGCTCATTTGAAGAAAGTTTTTAACCAGTCGCAGTACGATAGGTACACATCTGACTCCTAAAATGTGTCAAGAAGGAAATTTTACCTATAACAAACTTTTAAATCTTGACTCCCAAGATCTGGTTGTATATTCTCTCCTTCAGCAGAGAATGAGAATTTGGTGTTCTAGAGATCAAGGGGACAACTTCCACATATACCTGTTAAGTTTGAGTACTGTCAGTTATTATTCGATTTAGTACCTGGGACACTTACTATATTTATCTCTGGTGCATGTACCTTTCAGAGAGGGCACTCATTCAAAACAGGGTGCTTGCAAGGAACAGGGCACTTACCTTTTTTAAGATAATATATGCAGGACACCCTGGATTTCACAGTCTCAGAGCACTGGGCTCCCTTCAATTTTTCTTAGACCACAGCCTTGATACATGATCATAGGATCTAAGACACTTGTTGTATATGCCAAGAGTATTGCTCCTGAAATAATTTATGTCATCAGTTTTTTTTGGTAAATGAATGAATTTATGATATCCTGTCTCCTGTTCATTCAGGATGAAAACAGGCAACCAATAATTCCCGAGGAGTTGCATTCCCAGACCTCAGAGACAAAGATGGATGCAAAATTATGCCCTTGTGATCCTAACCTGGTAGCTTTTATTCACCGTAATGACGTTTGGGTCAATAATATTGTCACAGAGGAAGAAAGGAGATTGACGTACACAAATCAAGGTTCACCAAGTCCAATGGAGGAGCCAATATCAGCTGGTGTGGCATCATTTATAGTCCAAGAAGAATTTGATAGATATACTGGCTACTGGTGGCAACCAAAATTTAGCACTGATGAAAGTAAGTACCAATCAAGAATATTCCTTTTTGTTACAAGTGTAAACATTCAGATCTAAGCAATGTAAAGAATGTTTGCTGCATAGGCATTATTTCCTGTCAAAGGCTTGCTGAATTATGGTGTCTGTTGCTGTACATGTACATGTATCTGAGATAACTGGAACATACAACTGTATATTTATGACAGAGCAAACAGTAAAACATGGATCACTGAATGTACAGGACATTATCCACTCACATGTGCATGGTCATATTTGAATAATCATAACATAAAACTGAGCTGAAAAAAGGCCTTACTAGTTTGCATGATTGTGACAAAAATTATTAGACCAAGTGTTTGCTCTATTTCCATAGACCTTACAAGAACCTACAGAATTTTATTTGAAGAGGTAAATAAAAGTATAACCTGTAATTCTTACTCACCAAGATTTGAACTTTGTTGTTATTGTTTTTTTTTTGCTATATGATATTTTTACATACAAATTATTTCCTCTATTTACTAGGTGGATGAGAGCTCTGTGGAAATTCTTCACATTGTATCTGGTCCAGACAGTATGGTACAAAATAGTCACGTAGATAGTTACAGATATCCTAAAGCAGGTATGACTTTTTTCTCTATCCATGAATGAACTATGAACTATCCAATTTCCTAAGAATTTTCTTTTTACCAGGTTCATGTACTTTAGAAAGCTGCAGCTAGACTCAAATTAATTCCAGCAGCCAGATGGGGACTAGGGTATGTTGTGTTCTCTTGAGGGGTAAAGCTTTTGGGTAAAACCTGACCCTAAGCCAGGAGGGGAGTTGGGGTACATGGAAGGGCTTCTTTGTAAAGAAGGGGCAAGCTGGAGGAGAACTTTTGATTTTCTATTGTGTAGGTTGGTATGAGGTGTGTTTTATGGGCAAAACTTTTTCCTTATGGGTTTGGTAATCACCACAGAAATGGGAAGACCTTGCTCAGCCAATCAAATACTTACTATAGGTTTATTTCATTTTTTTTTTTTGGTTATTTCCTTCATATGTTAAAAAGAATTGTGGCTTTTTTTTCCCAGGTTCTGCTAATGCTAAATCCAAACTTAAAATTGTCCAGTTCAGTATAGATACAAGTGGCAAGGTAAGGTGACAACATTCATGAAATCTTCATTTTGGCCTGAATTTACCTCCTTGATTACTTTAACTTAAATTGAAACTCAGCAAGGTCCATAGATATCCACATCTATCACCTTCCTGTATTGAAAATTAAGTTGGTTTTTACTTTCTTCAAATTAAACTTGGAAATTAGTGGGCAAATTTTCAAAGCTCCTTCAAGTCTCTCTTTTTCCAATTGTTTTGACTTACCAGCAGACTCATAATGGGTAAAATTTTGTAAAAATGACAAGTTGGATCATTTTGATTTTCAGGAACAAGTAACATAATTTTGTTTTTCCTTTCTTCAGATATGTGATCATGTGATTGAGTATCAGATGAGAGTTCCACTTTCAGAAGCATTTCCTTTTATGGAATACCTTGTTAGGTGTGGTTGGTTGCCAGATGGTGAAAGGTTAGACATTGTATCTTCAGTTGTTCATTCCCATTTTTGTTCTTTCTTTCTTTTCCTTCAAATTGTTAGGTGACCACCCTACTGCAGAATCAATATGAAGAATTGAGAATTTGTTTTCATTTGCCTTACTTCCAGTGTGTATGCAGAAATACTTGATAGAAGTCAGCAGCACCTAGCTTTGGTTCAAATTCCTGTGGCATTCTTTGTTCCGGTAAACCATCCAGCAAATCAATTGTTGACAATAACAGAAGGCAGTCCTATGGTTGAAGTGCTAGCAGAGGAATCAAATGATATATGGATTAATGTGAGTTAATAATTCACTTTACTGTACAGTATTTTCTCCAATAAGTGACCTCCCCTGGATAAGCACTCACCCCCCCCCCCCAGGCCATGATATTAACCAGCAACCCTCTGTTATAAGTTGCCCTCCTTCCTCCCTCACTATCTTAAATATTATAGTAAGAGTACAAGCTTCAACTTAAGCAGAATCATTACAAGTTCATAGTTTTGTAATAGGTGCCTCTTTGATGAGGCACCTTCCTTCCAATAAGTGCCCCTCCTTTTAGCTGAAGCTTTAAATACACGCGTAGGCTCTTATCTGAGAAAATATAGTATTCAATTTAAGTGTACAATGTATCATGCAGCCCCAACCTTAAATCTACCAGCAGGAACTGAAGAGATGCAGTAGATGCTAGTGACTTCACTCAGAGTCAATAATTCAATGCATTCTCTTATTAATATTTCAACTAGAATTTCTTTCTATTTTCTTATAGGTTGCTGATCTCACTCACTTTTTGCGTATGAATGATTCAAGATTGCAGTTCATCTGGTCCAGTGAAATATCAGGGTTCCGTCATCTCTATTTAGCAACTGCCAACAGTAATCACACACTTACGCGTGCAAGGGCTGGTAGCTTTATTTCAGAGTGTTGTATCCATTATCCTCTTGTGACCCAGCGACAATTAACAGATGGAGACTGGGAAGTTGATGGTAAAGAGGTAGGTAAATTCATCTTTAAAAAAAAATTGTAAAAAGGTTGTCATTACAAGCCGATAGGCATCCATGGATGGCTGAAAAAAATTACTCATCATATTATTATTTCCCAGGGTGCTGGAAATCACCTCTCTCAGATTTCAAATTTTTCTAGACATGTTTGTGATGAATAAAGGCTGATAGTTTCGAAAGAAACTGTTTGGGGCTGCGTCGGTGGGAGTAACGAAATAATTTGGATATATCAACAAAGTTGAAATGGTAAATTGGCCACCGTAATGATTACAAGTTGTGTGTAGTACAACATGTAGGAGTGATTCACTTCCATTGGTTAAAGAAACATCCAAATATAATTTTAGTGCACAAAGCTGCAGGGCTGTTATTACAGGCAAACTTCTTTAATTCAAGTTTCCCAAATTGCAGATCTGGGTGGATGAAAATCGCAAACTCATTTTCTTTTTGGGTACCAAAGACACACCCCTGGAACAGCATCTGTGAGTATCAAACTTTATTATATCTCTCAGTTAATACCTGTGCTACTATGGGTCAATTTAGAGGGCTGTATTTCACTGTACAGCCCACTTAATTCAAAGGTTCATTTAAATTAAAATTTTTCCCTCCACGTCTGTAACTTACAGTACAGACCTTGAACTTGGTTAGTAAGAGGGTTACATTCACTGATCCAGTGAACCTAGGTTAGGCCAAATTTTTTACAACTTTTGGGTACAGTGTACTGTAGTTCCAAGAAGGGTAATTTGATCCTATGTTAAATTATTCACAATTAATAATACATAGTTTTGTTCCACATGAATAATTTAAATAACATGCATTGTAATTTTAGAAACTTTTAGCACTGAAACTTTCCCAAATCTTTGCCCACTGAGTCAGCCACCTTTATACTAGGGAGTTTGGTCAGGACGAAAAAAGTCTAATGTGTAAATTATGAACCAAAACCTATCATTCTTGTCTCTCATTATTAAATACCTAATTATATTAAGTAAATGGTTCATGTGCATTTTTGAATTGACAAAATATAGATAATAAAAGTGTTATCCAATTCCACTTGATTCAATAATTTATTAGAAAGTTAAGAAACCGATTTTCTTCAGATATGTAGTTTCCTACAAGGAGTCTATCTTCATGGAACCACAGCGCCTAACACAAAAGGGGTTTTCCCATGCTGTCTCTCTAAATGAGGTAATTAAAACCTACCACTCGTACTAGGTGACTGTTTGACTTGCTGATTAACTAAAACCTACTACTCGAACTAGGTGACTGTTTGAATTGCTGATTAATTAAAACCTACCACTCGTACCAGGTGACTGTTTGACTTTCTGATTAATTAAAACCTACCACTCGTACCAGGTGACTGTTTGACTTGCTCATTAATTAAAACCTACCACTCGTACCAGGTGACTGTTTGACTTGCTGATTAATTAAAACCTACCACTCGTACCAGGTGACTGTTCGACTTGCTGATTAATTAAAACCTACCACTCATACCAGGTGACTGTTTGACTTGCTCATTAATTAAAACCTACCACTCATACCAGGTGACTGTTTGACTTTCTGACTAATTAAAACCTACCACTCGTACCAGGTGACTGTTTGACTTGCTGATTAATTAAAACCTACCACTCGTACCAGGTGACTGTTTGACTTGCTCATTAATTAAAACCTACCACTCGTACCAGGTGACTGTTTGACTTGCTGATTAATTAAAACCTACCACTCATACCAGGTGACTGTTTGACTTGCTCATTAATTAAAACCTACCACTCGTACTAGGTGACTGTTTGACTTGCTGATTAATTAAAACCTACCACTCGTACCAGGTGACTGTTTGACTTGCTCATTAATTAAAACCTACCACTCGTACCAGGTGACTGTTTGACTTGCTGATTAATTAAAACCTACCACTCGTACCAGGTGACTGTTTGACTTTCTGATTAATTAAAATCTACCACTCGTACCAGGTGACTGTTTGACTTGCTGATTAATTAAAACCTACCAGTTGTACCAGGTGACTGTTTGACTTGCTCATTAATTAAAACCCTACCACTCGTACCAGGTGACTGTTTGACTTTCTGATTAATTAAAACCTACCACTCGTACCAGGTGACTGTTTGACTTTCTGATTAATTAAAACCTACCACTCGTACCAGGTGACTGTTTGACTTGCTCATTAATTAAAACCTACCAGTTGTACCAGGTGACTGTTTGACTTGCTCATTAATTAAAACCCTACCACTCGTACCAGGTGACTGTTTGACTTTCTGATTAATTAAAACCTACCACTCGTACCAGGTGACTGTTTGACTTTCTGATTAATTAAAACCTACCACTCACACCAGGTGACTGTTTGACTTTCTGACTAATTAAAACCTACCACTCGTACCAAGTGACTGTTTGACTTGCTGATTAATTAAAACCTACCAGTTGTACCAGGTGACTGTTTGACCTGCTCATTAATTAAAAACCTACCACTCATACCAGGTGACTGTTCGACTTGCTCATTAATTAAAACCTACCACTCATACCAGGTGACTGTTTGACTTGCTCATTAATTAAAACCTACCACTCATACCAGGTGACTGTTCGACTTGCTCATTAATTAAAACCTACCACTCGTACCAGGTGACTGTTTGACTTTCTGATTAATTAAAACCTACCACTCGTACCAGGTGACTGTTTGACTTGCTGATTAATTAAAACCTACCACTCATACCAGGTGACTGTTTGACTTGCTCATTAATTAAAACCTACCACTCGTACCAGGTGACTGTTTGACTTGCTCATTAATTAAAACCTACCACTCATACCAGGTGATTGTTTGACTTGCTGATTAATTAAAACCTACCACTCGTACCAGGTGACTGTTTGACTTTCTGATTAATTAAAACCTACCACTCACACCAGGTGACTGTTTGACTTGCTCATTAGTTAAAACCTACCACTCGTACTAGGTGACTGTTTGACTTGCTGATTACAGGTGTCTGCATTGTAGACATATTTGACCACCAAATTAACCTCTCTCTCTTCAGTTCATGGAATGCCATCCATGATGGATTGAAGATAATTTATAAATTATGTTAAGTATATGAGAACGATCCTTCGCAGTAAAGCACTATTTGAGCAATAGTGAAAATCAGACCTGAAAAAAATTTCAGGCCTGTACGGGATTCGAACCACTGACCTCTGCGATACTAGTGCAGCGCTCTACCAATTGAGCTAACAAGCCAACTGGGAGCAGGCCATCAAATTAATATTGATGGTCTATTAATTTGATGGCCTGCTCCCAGTTGGCTTGTTAGCTCAATTGGTAGAGCGCTGCACTAGTATCGCAGAGGTCAGTGGTTCGAATCCCGTACAGGCCTGAAATTTTTTTCAGGTCTGATTTTCACTATTGCTCAAATAGTGCTTTACTGCGAAGGATCGTTCTCATATACGTCTCATAACCGCAGTTCACACATATGTTTCATATGTTTGTTGTTGTTCGATTTATCATCTACGGGTTTATATCGAATTAATTTGATGGCCTGCTCCCAGTTGGCTTGTTAGCTCAATTGGTAGAGCGCTGCACTAGTATCGCAGAGGTCAGTGGTTCGAATCCCGTACAGGCCTGAAATTTTTTTCAGGTCTGATTTTCACTATTGCTCAAATAGTGCTTTACTGCAAAGGATCGTTCTCATATACGTCTCATAACCGCAGTTCACACATATGTTTCATATGTTTGTTGTTGTTTGATTTATCATCTACGGGTTTATATCGAATTAATTTGATGGCCTGCTCCCAGTTGGCTTGTTAGCTCAATTGGTAGAGCGCTGCACTAGTATCGCAGAGGTCAGTGGTTCGAATCCCGTACAGGCCTGAAATTTTTTTCAGGTCTGATTTTCACTATTGCTCAAATAGTGCTTTACTGCGAAGGATCGTTCTCATATATGTCTCATAACCGCAGTTCACACATATGTTTCATATGTTTGTTGTTGTTAAATTATGTTAAGTAAACATTTTCATTCCCTTTCAGAGTTTTACCAAATTTGTCACAGTTTATTCTTCTATACAACAACCACAAGCTGTTATGGTTTATCAAATGCATCATGATGAAGTAGAGATGAACAGTGTCCCTCTCATCACAGTTGAACCACTTGCAGAATTGCTAAGGGCAAATGGTATGAGTTGTTTGCATAGTTATAACTTACATCTCATGATAATCAATATGTTAAGCACTTATTGGGTGAAGTTGAGCATGATCTCATGAATTATCAATCCAGAGGTCTGAGTTACCTGCCGAAGCCTGCAGCTTCAGTAGATAACACAGACTCAAGGTTTGATAATTCATGATATTACACAAAAACCGAATTCAATAATTGTTTCATTATACATTTTTTAAACAATCTGTTTAAAAGAGTTGTCACGTAGTAAGTATAATAAATATATCTTATTAACCAAGTGCGAGGGCCGTACTGGGAGAATATCAGTCCGAGGTCTTGACATTACGGACCGAGCGCAGCTCAGTCCGTACAAAAAAGACCGAGGGCCGATATTCTTCCAGTACGGTCCCGAAGAAGCTTGGTTAATAAGAGATTTATTATATAACTGAAGTTCAAAGGGATACAAGTGCAGTATCATTTGGGACCATTCGGGACAGTGCCTGGTTCAATACTGAGAGAATATTGAACAGCAATAGAGCGTTTTAATTGGTTGATTTTAGTTATTGGCCCTCTGACTGCCCAAGTCATGTAATAATAACATAATAATTGTTATCAATCAAAATTATGTTATTATAAGTAATTCAAAGGAGGATATACATGGCTAGGCATTGATAGAAATTTTCAATTATCTTCTTGTGTTGTTTAATGTGGTTCATGACTGAGTCAAGCAAACTCAATGGAGATGATTGTCAACACGAGAGGATATTAAGTTTGTATCCACAAGCATACAATGCTATATTCGGTTTTATTATTGTATTCCAAAAATTAGTCAGATATTTAAATCATAGATAGTTAACTGTATTTGCTTGAAGAAGGGTGCAGGCACTGATTCAAAATTAGTCAGATATTTAAATCATAGATAGTTAACTGTATTTCCTTGAAGAAGGGTGTAGGCACTGATTCAAAATTAGTCAGATATTTAAATCATAGATAGTTAACTGTATTTGCTTGAAGAAGGGTGCAGGCACTGAATCAAAATTAGTCAGATATTTAAATCATAGATAGTTAATTGTATTTCCTTGAAGAAGGGTTCGGGCACTGATTCAAATTTTTGTTAAAAGGAGGGATGCTTATTGGAGGAAGATTGCTCAACTGAGGGGGGGGTGCTTATGGTTCTCTTGTATTGATTCTGTTGTCTTTGAAGTATATTTAAAAGTTACAAATTAAGTGTCAATGATAATACTCCCTCTTATTTAAGAAAGAAAGGAAGAAGGGGAAGGGTACTTGTTTGACATAATGGGTATGGAGGAAGGTGCTTATTGCACATCTGTTCAGAACTCTACTGCACGTCTAGTTTGTATGACTAGATCATATTACTCCGACTTTAATTGATCTGCATTGGCTTCCCATGAGGCATCGTATTGTTTTTAAGATTCTTCTTTTAGTTTATAAATCTCTTAATGGTAAGGCCCTGTTGTATTTGTCTGATCTTTTAAATTATTGTAGGAGCTCTTATTCTTTGTGATCTGTTAGTAATGGCGACCTTGTAGAGCCATCTTCAAAAATGCAAACTTATGGAGATCAATCGTTTGCAGTATGTGCTCCAAGATTGTGGAACTCTTTGCCTCTTTCAATACATAGGAGTTCTTTTGTTGACATTTTTAAAATGTTTGTTAGTGAATGTTAGTAACTGTAGTTTGTTTATAATGTATTTTTATTTGTTGTAAAGTGCCACAGGCAATTTATTGGAGTTGTGCACTGTAGAAATACTCTTTATTATTATTATTATTATTATTATTATTATTATTATTATTTATCAGACATGCTTAAAGTGCAAATTGCTTAGATGACCTTAGATGACCAAGTAAACTTAGCTCCTGTAATGCTTCTTCAACTTATATACATGTTAGTTGTGAAGATCTTATGTTCAAGGAACAGGAGAAAGGCTGAATGTTGTTGAAATGTATATTATAGAGATTGATGATAGCTAAAAGTTAAGTTATCCATTACATTTGATAGAGTTGATGATACTGCACAGTATCATGACAGTCTGCTAAGACCTTTTTTTTTCTCTAGTTATCCCCGATTACCAGCCACCAGAACTTTTCTCTTATGAAAGCAAGCATGGTAGGTTTAACAGAAACACCTCAAGCAAGTATGCTACAGAATAGATGTTGCACAGCAAACATGGGCCAGTTTTGTTGGGTTTTCAGGTGTTTGTGTGTGTTGTTGTACACCACACCTTTACAGTAACATTGCTTTGTTTTTTGTTTGTCTTTTTTTTAATTACATTAATTTTGTACTGAGAAAACAAAGAAATTATACCTTAAAATACAAATTTAAAAAAGAGCTACAAATTTGTCTTATAATTATTCTCTGTACAACGTTAACCATAATTGCAGACCATTGGATGGGTTCATACAATTTTTGTAATTTGTTCCACTTTAGTGTACTTAGTCTGTGTGTTTTAAGCTATATTCTTTGAGCTATGAAGCTAAGCCTATTCATGAAAATTAAGGATAATTCCTGAAGCCTCAAATTACATTCATGTCCAGCTGTACACTTTGGTAGGCACACCAAACATTCCAACACAAACAAAACCACATAAAACTCATGAAAGCATATAATTCTAGTTGAAATAAATAGGCCCTATAACCTCTGAATTTTCATATCTAAGTTAAGTAATAGTACTGAACAAAAATTAATTTTGTAATGCTCTTCCAGTCAAATTAAGTTATTTTTACAAGTCTTGATTGTGCATGAAATTTGTGTGAGTTTTTTCATCTGTGGGTTCTAACTAGTAGGTTTTGTTAATTACTAAGAAATTGCTAACAAAGTTGGTAATTCATATCAGGACATCAAGTGTATGGGATGATGTTCAAACCTCCCTTAATCCAACCTGGAGTCAAATATCCAACTGTCCTTTATTTGTATGGAGGACCTCATGTTCAGGTAAACAAACCAAAATCTTTCTCAAGATTTCATACAACTTTAGAGCTAAAAAGTTATCTTACATTTTATTTTAAATGTTTTACAATAAATGAGGGGAACAAGTAATGCCTCATCCTTTTATAAAATTATAGGCTATGTCCACTTTTGCTGTCTCCTTTTAAACTTTCTTGTTAGTTTTTGTTAATTGTCTGTCACAATCAGACATCAACTTTCAATTTTATCAAACAAGTGAAATACTGGAACTGGAAACCTGTGTTAGTTTTAATTATCATGTATGCATGTTTATCACTTGGCAGCTAGTGACCAATGCTCACAAAGGTTACCGCTTTCTCCGACTGCACACCATAGCTAAACTGGGCTATGTTGTGGTAGTGATGGACTGCCGAGGTTCTGCACATAGAGGTCTTCAGTTTGAAGGACACATCAAGAGTCGCCTGGTAGGTATCAATTTACAGATTCCTATCATAATGGTGATATATTGAATGTTAAGACCTTCTTGCCTTATTAGACACTGTGCACTGACACCTTTTTTTGGGAGGTGGGAGGGATGAGTATTATTGCTCATTGACTGAGTGATTATCAAAACAACTGTTAGTATTACATTCTTCCCATTTTATTACTGAGTTCTTAAAACAAATCAACTACTCATGCATGCAAGGGAAATGTTTGGGAAAATGTTCATTCAATATGGTATCTCTTTGTGTCAAGTGATAATGGCTAATCATTTGATCTTTTAACAGTAAAAACGTCAATAACTACTCTGACCATCAGTTGTACTACAATTGATCTACTGGTACTGTCAAACTCAGCCACAGTAATAGGCAACTCTGCCTTCTTAACAGTTTTATCCATAAGTTCGTAATTCAGTTTTTATCTCAGCCCCAGCAAACCCTACAGTAGGGAGACATTCTCTTTTAATCAGATCCTATGAAGTTTTGAATGGTTTTTATTAATGAAGGCTTAAGATAAATAATTTGTCTTTACTTTAGGGTCAAGTAGAGATTGAAGATCAGGTTGAAGGATTAGAATATGTTGCTAAAGCAACTGAAATTGTTGACTTGTCCAGAATAGCCATTCATGGCTGGTCCTATGGTATGGCAAGGCATTTCAACTGTAATTAGTAGCCTTAACAGGAATGGTTCAATTCCTGTCAAGCAGATAAGTTTCTCTCTCAGTTTGCTCCTACTGAGTAATTTGATCCAGAGAGGCCAACCCATGGAATATTGAGATGTTTGATTTTGGCTCATATTTCAACCACTTCCTCTCTAAATTACATAATGTTGTTTTGATAAAGGAATGCTTTTTTTTCCACATCTCCCTTAAAACCAAACATTTCATTTGGGGGTCACAGAAGAGTAAAAATGTGTTACAAACTGAAGTAGTACCATCCTGAAAAATAGGACTCATAGATTGCAACTTTTATTCATTTGGTAATAATTAGAATTATGATTACAAAGATGGACAAGAAGATTTTTTCTGCATTTGGGAAATTCCTAGACAGGCCAGGGAGTGAGCAAATATAATGCTCCTCGAGTTTATCCAGCTTTCTGTTTTGCATTAGTTCTAAACCAAATATTTTCATTGTTTTCCTATTAATTTTCTTCCTTGACTTTTATGACATTAAATGAACTGGAATTGTTCCATTTCTTATCTACTGTTCAGGGGGTTACTTGTCCTTGCTGGGCTTGTTACAGCGTCCAGATGTGTTTAAGGTAAGAGTAGTTAGAGTCCTTTGTATCATCCACTGTCTTGCTGGGCTTGTTACAGCGTCCAGATGTGTTTAAGGTAATTAACAAATGGTAAACACCACAGCGTACACTATTGAGTTATGGATGCACGCGGGAGGTTGCTAAGCACGAGAGAAGCGTAAGAGTCGCTCGAGGCGATAGCCGAGAGCGACTCTAGCTTCTTGAGTGCTTAGCAAACCTCCCAAGTGCATCCATAACTCAATAGTGTACGCTGTGGTGTTTACCATTTGTTTTATAACATAACATTGATACATTGTAGCTAAAGAGTTCCCTTTTATTTAACAAATCTTACGCGACCAGAAAAAACAAGCGCGCGCGTAAAAATAGTCTTTGCATTTGCTCACATCAGCAGCGTACACCCATGGGCAAATGGGGGACGCTAAATTGACCAATCAGAGCGCGCGCTTTACTTTGGTTATGTTATAAGAGTAGTTAGAGTCTTTTGTATCATCCACTGTCTTGCTGGGCTTGTTACAGCATCCAGATGTGTTTAAGGTAAGAGTAGTTAGAGTCCTTTGTATCATCCACTGTCTCCCTTTGAAATAAAGTCACTGTGGTGATGACCTGTACAGGGTATGGTCATAGTTACATTATGTTTTAGATGTTTTTCTTTACATTTTCTGCCACAGGTTGCCATTGTTGGTGCCCCAGTGACCACATGGTCAGCTTATGACACTGGTTACACAGAAAGATACATGAATACACCTGCAGAAAATCCCCTAGGATACAAAATTAGCTCTGTGCTAAATTATGCAAATAGATTCCCAGATGAGTAAGTGCATCTTATTCTCAATTGTTTTGATAAAAATTTAATTTTAATTGTGTTCAACAATGCTAATAAAATGATTTTGTAAGTGAGTGATGGTAATTTTGTAGTTGTCACCAAGGTGATGAAAAAAAATTGCCTATAGTATTAAAAAGCATAATTTCCCTTCCTTGGGATGAAGCACAGTCAACTTTTATCAAGCAACAGCAAGCAGCCATCATCCAATAAACCTTGCAGCATTTCAGCTTTGCATTTACACCTCTGCTATACAGCCTTTCTCCAACCAACATCTAATAAATATGAAGCTGATTGCTGATTGTAAAGTTTGTGTCGGTGGAATGTGAGATGCTTATTGCAAAGACTCTGTCTTGTTACATGAAATAGGTTATGATTATAATTATTATAATTGAAATTCATTACTTGGTTAACCCATTAATGGCCGCAGCTTTTGTGGAAAACTGTGTTTTGAAGCTAGTCGAGCAGATTACGGGTCACTGTTGTGGTTTTAAAAGCTCAAACTTACCAAAAACCCCTTGACAGCTCGTACACTAGACGGCCTTTCGATCCAAATGCAAAATGGCGGCCCGAAAATCTCGGGCACACGCAGAAAGCAAAATTTGGGGTTGAAAAGTAATGCCCCACTTACGACTTTTACTTTTCTCTCTTTCTCCTGCCCTTTGTTTCCCCTCTCCTTGCCTGAAGTTTCTCCTCACTTGCTGGAAATTTAGTAGGCTTCATTTTGGTGTAGAGATTTTTTAGGAAACTATTCATTATTTTCAAAGCACATGCTCAGAAAGGTTGGTGGGTAATAGAACAAGATTTTCGTGCAGATTTTCAGGTCAAAGTTACATGGTTTTTCAGCTATTTCTCCAATCTCCTTCACTCAATTGCACTCATTCTGGTATCATTTGTAAGATATTTTCAACCTGTTCAAGTATGTGCTCAAAGTCGTGCTCCAGGGTTAAAAGTGATGTTGTCACAAGGCGTAGAAAGGGTGTGGATCCCCATGGGCGCATACGGAAGCACTGGACGTCAATAGGTTAAATTAAAACAAAGGTAACCTGTATTTACAGTCATATTTTAATCAACAGAGAGAACAGACTGCTTCTTGTTCATGGCTTAATTGATGAGAATGTTCACTTTTACCATTCAAGCCTACTCATAACTGAACTGATAAGAGCCTGTAAGCCATATCAGCTTCTGGTGAGAACACATCCTTAATTTTGATAATATTTGAGATGGACAGTGTTCATGTTGGTTAAAAACCCAGAGAGCTATGGAATTCAAAACTTTGACTATCCAGACTAGTCTCCTTTGTTGCTGTTGTTTTGTCTCATCACATGCATGCACTCCAGAGTGCTTTGCATGACCTGACCAAGCAAGTGGTTGTGAAGGAGACTTCAGACCTGCTTGGAGAGTCATTGAATTTGATTTAATCAGAATCATGGAAAATAATTGAATGCGATTTTTTTGTCTACAAACATATCAAGAACTACCTTGATTGAAAGGGTGTTTACACTTTACTTTAAAACAATTGTTGCTCATTGAAAGCATCACAAAAGGAAGAATGATGGAAAATCACAATGGAAAGTCATGGAATTTGAATGTGGGTTTTGAAGACAAAGGGCACCAGATCATTATAATGTACCTCTCTATCATAGTGGTAACCTTTTAAAAAAAAAGCCATATTGATCATTCTAAACAAGCTGATTGTCTCTATTTGTGTATGAGTCAGAGTGGGAAGAAAACTGATATGTCAGACCTTGTTGACTAGTCGATCAATATGGGCAGGGATTGTAAAACATCCCAAACAAGATCAATTAACTACTAAGATGCAAAATTTGAACTGAACAGTGATGTTTACCATGGTCTTTTGAACCCTTTGCAGATCTATCCAAATGAGAGGCATGGCATTCGTCAGTCAGTTTCATCAGAACATTATGAGACCATGCTGCTCTCCTTTTTACAGAAAAATCTGTAGACAGTGGGTTGTGTATTTACTCTGACCTACTCTTGAGCTGAGTGCTGGTCATTTGTCAGCCTAGGAATATCAAAGAAAAAAAGAAAAAAAAAAGACCAAAAGAAACAAGGAAAATAAAAAATATATATATGACCAGGCTTCTGTTGTTCAAAGGGCAGATAGCGCTATCCAATGGATAAATCGCTATCCAGCAGATAAGTGTTACCAAAACGTACTCTGCTATCCACCAGATAGAGATTTATCCAGTGTATAGCGTTATCCATCCTTTGAACAACCGGGGCCAGAACAGTAAAGCTACTTGAACCCTTTAACACTTGCAGGAGTGCCGGCCCAGCATGTTAATTCTCCTCTCAATTTTCTAATAATTTCAAGCCGATAGGCAATGAGAATAAATAAATTATGTAAAGGGAATTTGTTATCATCAAACTCCAGGTTCTCAGGACTAGCCAATTACTAAGTTTGTGTTTGTCAAGAAGGAGAATTAAGTAACGTTGACTATCTTAGGTATTGCCATCAAAGTTTAGTCAAGCTGGTCATGTGTCCATACCAGCTGTCATATGGTATGTTTAGTACATTACTTTGCATTGGCTAAAACACAATAACCATGAAATTGAGAAAAACTGTGGGGAAAATATTTGTAGCTTTGTTGCTTTTGCATCTCGGTTAAATCTGAGTGCAGATTCTGATATCAGTTTATCAGCTTTCAGTTTCCCTTTGGCTCTGCAAAGAGTCAACTTTCGTTCATATGAATTTATGGAAACATTGAACACTAGTGGAGCTTAGCTAAAAAGCCATATATATTATTTCTTATTCCTGTTGTTTTAGACTCAAAGCTTAAATTTATTAAAACCATCTAGGGCATGTTACACAGTGCTGCTTGGAAAATCATATCTTCTACATTTGAAAAATTACCTAACATCATAATTTACCACAAAATTTTAGTTTTTAAAAAAACATGCCATACTTGAATACTTATTGAGTAAATAAGAACTTCAGTTTCTTTTAATTTAAAACAAACAGCATCACCTTGGCAATGCACAGTACATGTATAAGTATATCAGAATGGGCTACAATCTTATAGATCATGTTTAAAACCATGTTGATTATTCTAATTATAACTATTAGGAATGTTACTGGCAATTACTTTGTTGAAATTTATTTAAAATAAACATTATAGAGAAATGCCCTTGAGATCTATAACCAACACAAATCCCTCCCAAGGAGGTAAGTTAGACATTATTTATTGACAAACACAGCCCTCTATCTTATACAACACATGAAAGAAATACGTATGATGCACGATCCTTCACAGTAGATTGCGTGATTTATGCAATAGCGAAAATCAGACCTGAAAAAAATCAGGCCTGTACGGGATTCGAACCACTGACCTCTGCGATACTAGTGCAGCGCTGTACCAATTGAGCTAACAAGCCAACTGGGAGCAGGCCGTTAAGTTGATTCGTAATAAACCCGTGATGATAAATCAGATACAATGAATATATGAAGTTCATATATATTCAAATCCCATACAGGCCTGATTTTTTTCAGGTCTGATTTTCGCTATTGCATAAATTGCGCTATCTACTGCAAAGTATCGTGCATCATATGTATTTAATACCGCAGTTCAAAATATATGAACTTCATATATTCATTGTACATGAAAGAAAGTAACTGAAGTTAAGTACTAGGTACTTTTTTTCTGGCAGCTGAGCAAAATTTTGAATTAGAGCAAGAGGAACAAAAGACAACCGAGGGTGCAGAGCAATGAAGAAAGAAGAGTTTCCTTCTTCTTGCTCATTTGTCTGTGTAGTTTTTAACTCCACTGGTCAGCTCTTTGTGTTCTGGTATTCTTGTCACGCAAGTCTATGACAGGATGGAAAACACATGCACTGAAAATACCTCCTGTTGTCCCATACGAAGCCTTAGAAAAGTTTTCTATGGCTTTTTATTACACAACTCGGGCAGTCAGAGGGCCAATAACTAAAATCAACTAATCAAAATGCTCTATTGCCAGTCAATATTCTCTCAGTATTGGACTGGGCACTGTCCCGAATGGTCCCGAATGATACCTTACTTTTGTCCCTTTGAACTTCAGTCGTATTATAGATCTGTTATTAATCAAGCTTGCTCGGGACCATACTGGAAGAATATCAGCCCTCGGTCCGTACTGTCAAGACCTTGGGCCGATATTCTCCCAGTACAGTCCTCGCACTTGGTTAGTAAGATATATGTATGGGACAACGGGAGGTACTTACAGTGCACGCGTTTTCCGTCCTGCCATGAACTGGTTGCTAATTGAGAGATGACAGTGGAGATGAGCACTTTAAATGCAGACTCACCAAAACAAAAAATGCCTGCTATGGAGATAGTAGGAGATCATAAGATCATTAGTACGATATCGTTATCTTTATCTGTTTTATTACTTCTTAGTTGTATGATTTCTCAAGAAGATTTCTCACCAAGCCCACAACTTTTACAGTTGTGGGCTTGGTGGCCAAGCCTTTGAACAGGAGTGAGGCTAAGGGTGACCCTGTTGTGATAGAGACCTGTATCTAGTTAGCATGATAACAAAGTAATTTGCATTTGAAAAGCAGCAATATCTCTATCATAACAAGGTCACCTTAAGCCTCACTCCTGTTCAAAGGCATGGCTACCACGCCCACAACTGTAAAAAGGACTATTCCATACCTTTCAAGAGTGATCCTTTAAAAGAAGTACTGGACAGTAATGTTTCTCACCAACTGCACCTTAACAGTACAACCAGTGTAGGGAAAAGAAAAACACTTTCAAGGACTATCTAACGTGGTGTTTACCAATTTTGAATGGTCCTTTGATCATGACGGTCAAACATAGGTTTACCACAGGCACCAAAAAGGTTTTTAGTATGTACCATAATCCACAGATCTTAACACTGCAGGTAATGGGAGCAATTGATCAGTGGGTGTGAAAGGTTAGGTATGGAAATGAATCATTATGGCAAAGAGATTTCCATTTTAATCTTCTGAGAGAAGGTCATCATCTGAATTTATAATTATTTAATGTGGTGTTTAAAAGTTAATTCACACTTCATGTTGGTATCCATAGTGACACAATGTCCAAGCAACAATTATAAGCAAAAGCTATTTAGTTTCCTGATCATTTTTAAAACCTCTAGACCTGATTGTTCTTATAACAAGGATGCAGAGGATGCTATTGGGAATGAAAGAAACTTGGATTTCATTATTCATTTTGAGTTATGACTAGATACATGTTTTACAGTCAAGTGGGTTGCTTTTGTAACTTGTACATTTAAACACTATTAACTATTAAATAAAATTTTATTTTAACAAGGATGTTTAGTGTTTTCTAAAGTGATCTCAACTTGTTATTAGCTTGATATGATTGAGTTGAACAACAAAAGGGTTTTTGATAACTACTTAATTTCTAGCACTTACTAACAACATCGACTTTCTTTCGACTTAATCTACCAATACTATTAAAATGAACCAACCACTCACCAGTCTGTAGTTTGTAGTTATATTTCCTTTCATATCTTTTTTTCAATTTCTTTTCTCTTTGTATCATGCACAATTAATGAAGCAAACAAGTTACCCTCTACACCTAACTGAGAAAAACATGCCTTGGTTACTCATTTTCCACGTATTTTATAATTTCAATTTCAAGCCCATTTCAATTTCAAGACTGTTGGTTCCGAGAGATACAATATGCTTAGCTCTGAATTACTGTCATGATTACTATGGGTTTGGTTTAACCTTAAGAGTGACTAGCATCTAA